>NW_025725438.1:0-10000 GCF_021461395.2 Schistocerca americana | reverse complement strand
AAGCGCAGCACGGAGGCGCGCGGGCCCGTTGTCAAGGCAGCACCGGACGCCGCGCCGCACCTAACCTCCACGCACGCCGCTCCGCTACCGCTACCGCTACCGCTACCGCCATGGCCCGCACAAAGCAAACGGCCCGCAAGTCCACCGGCGGAAAGGCGCCGCGCAAACAGCTCGCCACCAAGGCGGCGAGGAAGAGCGCGCCCGCCACCGGAGGCGTCAAGAAGCCCCACCGCTACAGGCCGGGCACCGTCGCCCTGCGAGAAATCAGGCGCTACCAGAAGAGCACGGAGCTGCTCATCCGCAAGCTGCCATTCCAGCGCCTAGTGCGCGAGATCGCCCAGGACTTCAAGACCGACCTGCGCTTCCAGAGCTCCGCAGTCATGGCCCTGCAGGAGGCCAGCGAGGCCTACCTCGTCGGCCTCTTCGAAGACACCAACCTGTGCGCAATCCACGCCAAGCGCGTCACCATCATGCCCAAGGACATCCAGCTCGCGCGCCGCATCCGCGGCGAGCGCGCCTAAACCGCGCCGCGGCACCGCACCGCACAAACAAAAACGGCCCTTTTCAGGGCCACTAACATCTCTCCGTCGCGAGCAAACTTTGTCGGTCGCCTGCCTCTCGCCCCGCAACCCAAAAAAAACAAAAACCACCACTTCCCGTCCGTCCGCCACACCCGCTCACTCTGCCTGCCTGCCTGCCTGCTAGCAGCGCGCAACAATCACACATCATCCCTCCCCGGCGCTCAAAGCGCACAATACCCAACGGCCGACGTCACACCGCACGGGTGGCTGGCTGGCCGGCCGCCGCTTTCGTTTCGAAAACAAAAAAAACCCGCACTCCACTCCGACGGCCAACGGCCAGGCAGGCGCGCTCGCTCGCTCGCTCTCTCTACACGCCACCGAAATCCCCGCCGACTCCTTCCACATCTCAACGTGCCCCCCGTTGCAAAACATAACACACACAAAGGAACAAAACAAAGACCAGACACGACTAGACAAGACAGACATCCGAGAAGAACGAACGCAGGCAAGCCAACCAACGTATTCAAACAAAACAACGTGACAGAAAACCAACCGTCGGCCGCCGCCACAAACACGGCGACAATCAACCACGACAACAACAACACCGCTTACCGCTACCGCTACCGCCGCCCACACCCGCCACCGACCCCCGCAATCCAACCACCACGGCAAGCAAACAGCATCCCCACGGGCATACAGAAACGCCAGACAGACACCCACACCAAACGCAACACGACAATCAAAACCTTCCCCGACGTGCTTTGATGGCCCTGAGAAGGGCCGTTTTGGGCCGCGCGTCTCTTGCGCGCCACTAGACGACGACGGGGGGTGGGGACGACGGAGTCAAGCGCCAAACCCTTCCTTTCTCCCATCTCTTTCTCCTCTACTCTACTTCTTCTTCTTGGGCGAAGCCTTCGCCTTAGACGGCGTCGTCGCCTTCTTCGGGCGCGGCGCCTTCGGCTTCTTCGTCGGAACCTTGGCGGCCTTCTTCGCCTTCGACGGCGACTTGGCCTTGGCCGGCTTGGCCGCAGCCGCCTTCTTCGCACCCGCGGGAGCGGCCGACGCCGCAGACGCCTTCTTGGCGGCGCCCGCCTTCCGACCGGTCGCCGCCTTCACGCCACCAGCCTTCTTTGCGCCGGCCGCACGGGCGCCCTTCTTCTCCTTGCTGGCCGGAGCGGCGCGCTTCTTCTTGGCACCGCCAGCACGAGCCTTGCCGCCCTCGGCCGCCCCCCCGCCGCCGGCGCCGGCAAGCTTGAACGAGCCGGACGCGCCCTTCCCCTTCGTCTGCACCAGCTCGCCCGCCACGACGGCCGACTTGAGGTACTTCTTGATAAACGGCGCCAGCTTCTCCGCGTCCAGCTTGTAGTGCGCGGCTATGTACTTCTTGATCGCCTGCAGCGACGACCCGCCGCGCTCCTTCAGACTCTTGATGGCGGCCGTCACCATCTCAGAGGTGCGCGGGTGCGCAGGCTTGGCGCGCGGCTTCTTCGCAGACGACGCAGACTTGGCCTTCTTCGTAGTGCCGGTGGCGGCGGGTGCCGCAGCAGTCTCGTTCGTAGCCGCCTGATCTGCCATTTCGACGACGCGCGTAACACACAGCGAGAGCGAGAGCGAGCGGGACGGCAGGCAGGCACGCAAGCACAGCACAGCAGCAGAGCAGAGAATCACAAGGCCCAGCCAGTGTCGCGGGCGGGCGCGGACGGCCGAGAGAGCGGCCGCCACTCTGCGCGCCGCCGCGCCGCGCCTCCCGCGCTTGCTACCGCCCAACGTCCGACAGCCTGTGCGGAGCAGCCCCAAACCTGCGCCACAACCGCCCGCGCCTTTCAAACCACCGAGGATGGGGCTACACACAGCCACACCACAGTCGCCAACCAGTCGCCACGGCAGCGCCGCAAACCACGGCCAAACTGCAGCTACCGCGCGCTACAGCCTGGGTCGGCCCGCCGAGAATCGCCGCCCCCGCCCAAATGCCGCCCCCACAGCCCCAGCCGACGACCCGCCACAATGGCCAAACCTTCGGCAAAACTCCCACACCGTCGCCGCGGCAGCCCGGCCAGCGCGGCCGGCGCCACAGCCACACAAGCCGAGGCGTGCGGCGATGACGGCCGTGCAAACGCGCCTCCGCCGCCCCATCGCCTTCCGTCGCCCTCCCGCCGTTTCCCGATCGGCCCGCAGCCGTCGGGCCACATCGCGCGCCGTCCTCCTCCTCTCGCCCGCCAACATTCACAGCCGTTTCTCAACAATTGCCCGCCGCAAACGGACGCCGCCTGCGCAACAGGCGCCGCCGCCCCTCGCCGCTTCCGACCCAACCCCTCGACCGAGGCAAACCGCAATCCGAATCTACAGACCAACCCAATCTGCCGTCAAGCACACACGACAGCCGACCTTACACGTTACGCGTTACACATTACGTTTACACGTCTACGTTAGGTTAGGTTAGGTGGACGTGGGTTAGGTTAAGGGGACTTGGGTTAGGTTAAGCGTCAAACTTAGGTTAAGCATTCAAACACGTCAGGCGTCAGAGGTTAGGTTAGGTTAGGTTAGGTTAGGTTAGGTTACACGTTAGGTTAAGGGGTCAGTGCTAGGTTAAGAAGCGTCAAACGTAGGTTAAAAAAAAGCGTTCAAACGTGAGGCGTGAGCCGGACAGCTTACCTTACGTAGACGTTAGGGGCTCACAGGCTGAGCTCACCTCGCCACACCACAGGTTAGGTTCGGTTCGGTTCGGTTCGGTTCGGTTCGCTCGGCTCAGCGTAAAGCGCCGAGGTCAGGGTTACGTTCGTTCACCTTCGGGCGCCACACTTTCGGTTGAAAGGTCGCGACGGGACGACGTCGGCAGGCACGCCGCAAACGAACAAAAACGTACAGACGACGTCGGAAACCGCCGACAGACGGGGGAGCAGCACGACCACGACCAGACACCGAGCGCGAACGAGACACACGCGAACCACCCCCACCGGCCAAAGGGCACCACACAACAACCCAGAGCACCACGTGTCGACACCAGAGCAACCCGCCGCTCACGCGACATGGCTGGCACCGAAGGGCAACCGCCCGCAACTGCGCTTTCCGCGCCGGCCCGGATGCACGTCGTGCTACAACAACACCACTACCGTACACAGCCGCTGTTCACAACATCACTATCAATGGCGCGCCCGCGGCTCGCCGCCGTCGCAGTCGCAGCCCCAACGCCAGCACTTTTGCACCACCATTCACACGCACCGCAACACAGCTCGCCGACACAGCCGAACAAAACAAACACCACACAACAACAGCAACAACGCCGCCGCCTCCACTTGTGCCGGCGACCCACCCCGCCGATGGCGCACCTTTCGCCAGCCGGCAATCGACACACACGCACCCACCCACCGGGGCCCAGTGCAAAAAAAAACACACAAAAACCAAACAACACAAACGACACGGGAAGCGCACACCGCCACTTCGCGCGCACGCCACCAACCAGTCGTCGTCTCAAAATAACAAACACAAACAAAATAAACTAACAACTAGGGCAACACAAAACAAAAACGCCTCGCACGAACCGCCCACAAAAAGGACAAGCACACGCACAGCCTCTGCTGACGACCACGACGCAGCGGCACGCTGCTCCTGTCCCGCGCCCCGCGCCCCGCGCCCCACTCGATTCACAACTCACGCGACACCGTCATCGACGGGCTCGCTTCCCGCAACCTACCACCTTTCCGCCACGACGCACAGCCCCAGCCCCACCCGACGACTGCACTTTCACCACCGCCTCCCCCTTCCCCCCCAAAACACACACACACACACACACACACACACAGCCAGCCAAAAACGCACTCGCGACCCACACATGCACGTGCATCGGCACACGCCAACCAGTCAACGTCGACAACCACACGCAAGGCTCGAAACGAAAACGAAACCGGCGTCCTTCCACGTTGCCATCAAGCTACGCGACACAAGACACAAGGAACCAACACAACAGCCGGCCCCACTAATTCCCACTCTCACGCCGCAAAAAGCACACCGAAACCGCCAAACACGCACGCACATTCCCCTTCGCACTGACACCACCGACCGGCTCGCTACCACACACCTCTCGGCAGCCGTTTCACGCCAATTCGCCACACCGCCCACACAGTCGACAAGCGCCCGCCCTGTACGGCACACGCAACGACGCAGCGCAGCAAAGGGCGCCCGCAACACATACCTCTCCGCCGCCCGACGCGCCAACCGCCACACCACACCGCCAGCCACTCGCAAATTGTGCACTGCCACCAGCCACACGTCCAACACGCCGCGCCGCCTCCGGCCACCCGCCAGGGGGCGCTCACGTCCGCGACAACAGCGCGGCCCGCCGGGCCGGGCCGGGCCGGGCCGGGCCGAACCGAACCGAGCCGCCGCTGCTCTGCACTCGGCACGGCCACACCCTGCTGCAGACCGGGCTCGTCCCTCTGTACGCGTCTGCCTGCGCATCAACACAACACGACCTTTTTTTTTTTTTTTTTCTCTCTCTACCGCCATCCCTCCTTCTCGCGTTTTACTCGTTGTTGCAGCAGCGGCGCACACCTACACATCCACAGCCCCAGCCGAGCCGGCCTCACCTCAGGGCCCGCCGCCAGCGTCTCCTCCTCGGGCACAGGTGCGGTGCTGTGGCCGCCCATCCAACCGCATTGCTGGCCGTCCAGCCACCAGGCGTTCCCACTGCCGCGAGCCACGCCGCGCACCGACCCTGCTGCAGAAAACGAAGCATAGCCAGAGACCGACCGATACACAAAGCAAGCCGTCGCCTCGCCTCTTGTCCTTCCTGCCTTCCTTCCGCCCCCGCCCTTCTCACACCACCGCCTCTCCACTTTCGCCCCCCCCCTCCTTTTTTTTTTTTTTTTTTTTTTTTTTGTTTTCTTCTTTCTTTCTTTCTTTCTTTGGCCCTCTCTCCTTCCCGCCATGGCGGTTACGGCACCGCCTGCAGCGGCAGATTTTTTGCGCCCACACGCCTACTCCTACCACCATTAACCTTGCCCTGCCCTGCCCTGCCCATCAACGTCGCAGTCGAACCGACGCTTGCCAACACACTGCCCACGTTCCTTTCTCTTTTCGGCCTACGCCCATTACGCGCCGCCGCCACAGCACCTTCCCTTCCCACAACACACCGACGTCATCACACGCACCCAAAACAGGGGCCACGACCGTGTTCCTCGCCCACTCCCATCCCGCACGGTACGCACATTCCCAACTACTACCGCGCACCCTCCCTTTCCAATCTGTGTGTCTCTGTGTCTGTGTCCTGTCCGCGCGTGACGCCTCTCAACATCCGCCGTCCCCCGTCCCGTTTTCGCCCCCATGCCGTCGTCGCGCCGCCTCCGCCCCTGTCCGCCCCGCACCACACCATACACCGCTGCTTGTCCCGGCCGTTGCCACCAAAGGCGCCGACCGCAAACGCGCCACGCCGCAGCCCCCGTGCGTCTCGCGCTCGCTTGCATCTCCGTGCCGACGCTGCCTCTCTTCCCGCTCGCACTCGACCTCGACAACACAGTCTTTGGCTCCGCCACTGCGTGTTCCGGTGGTACGCACGCTGCAACACGTATGTATTCATTACCAGAGCGATGGCGAGGCATGACAGCATCTCTGTCTGACCAGAGAGTTCTTTATCGCTGCTAGTCGGCGCTTGGACCGCGCCAGACGACAGTAGTGGCACGCACCGGGTCGCCAGGAACAGTTGTTATATATATATTGTAGCGCGAGTCGGGACAGGTAGTAGTCGGTCGACAGTAGTAGCGGGTGGACGGTTGTACTGAGCGGGCGTCGGCGGCGTGCTCTGCTCGTCTCGCGACTCTGGTCACGGTTCGGGACGATGTATAGTCTATTGTGTTATAATCAAAAGGTGGTGTGACGCTGCATTGCGCAAATCTGATAACGTATGTTCATTGTACTTATTTTGTTCAACAACGAAAGCCCCACTATTACTTTTTTTCTAAAGTAACTTTTGTCTCTTAACGAAAAACATTCACTTTTTAAAGACCACTTCCTATGGCATTTCCCTCCAAGGAGTGCAATTAATTACCAGCCAGCACTCATTCATTGCACACAGCTGTGTAAGGGGTATCTACGATTGAGGAGCGGATATAAATGCAATTTTTTGTTTTTTTTGTTTTTTTTTGTGTGTGTGTGTGTTGTAACCTCCCAGCAAAATTTAAAATAATGGACAATGTTATTTACGGATGCTAATGGACATTGCGCTAATTGTAACCTCGCCCACAATGAGAGGTATTGAAAATGGCAACACAAATGTGAAATTCGCAATCTGACTCAAATATAAAGTCTTCACACAACATTTAAAAAAGTCCGTTCAGTGACACGAAACTTCAATTAAACCGAAATATCGGTCTTTGGCCCTGTGCAAAACAATCAGAATTAAAGTCTTACCTCCGAATAAATGGATGTCACATTTCTGCTCTGGTTGTTGCGCAGCGCTTGGAGGAACTGCATTTGCAAATAATAATATTCTCTTTTTTTGTGATTTTAGTGACATTTTCCTTCAAAGAAGTGGAATGAAATGTGAAGTGCAACGAACTCTTTAGTTCAATAACAAATTAAATGTTTGAAAAATGCTTTTGAAATAAAAATTATTATTGGGGAACTTGTTGGAGAATAATTACAATAAATACAATTTTTCATTATCTAATGATTATATTAATTAACAGTATACCTTATTCACCATCTTGACCAGTGTTGCCGACCGCCTACATCACACAACCGCACTCGGCTGCTACTACTGACCGACCGCTCTGCATGACGACTATTAGCGTACTGCACGCGACGACTACTGACAGAGTACAGCCCTCAACTACACAGAGCTACGGACTCGCAACGACTACTGACAGACTGACTGACTGAGAACCGCTCGCAACACTCGCGCAGTCCAGCGCAAACTCTCTGGTCACAGATGCTACAATGTCTCGCCATCGCTACTATGTTACATACGTGTTTCAGTGTCTTTTTCATTGGGGTAACGATCTTTGGCTCTTTTTATTCTGAATACAGGGCCAAAGGTCAACGCTGCTGCCCTTATACAATTTATCAGGTTTCATTATGTCTGTTGCAATGTTACATACGGTTCACTCTTTCATTAATATTATCGTTGGGTTTGTTTTGTAGGGACGTTAACATTCTGGCACATTTTTATTATCATCGGACTCTCTGCTATTTGTGCAGGGAGGTTATACCTGGGTCCATTTCCATTTACATTTTAATATTGATAGACTTTTTGTTTTCTTTTTTGTTTCTTGTTGTTTTTCCTTCTTTTTTTTTTGTTGTTTTTTTTTTTTTGTTTGTTTTGTTTTTCCCGCTCTCACCACCACCGCCGCATCACGCCTTCCGTTTTCTTGGTTTCTTTTCTGTTCTTCAACTGCTTCAACATCACCGCGCCCCATTTCCACACCACAGCCATCATCAGCCTCCAAGACGGGCGGGCGCAGTGTGCCATTTCCGGCGCACAAGCACACCCGTACGGTACTCTCCTCGCCCCCACGCCACCAACAACACAGCGACCACGCGGCTTTCAGGCACGGCACGGCACGGCACGGCACGGCACCGGCGAAATGCGCCGCCCCCGCCCCTCCGCGCATCCGTCCGTCTCGCCACGTTCACTGACAGCCGCGTCTGCGGCTACAACACAACACCGCTCCCCTCCCTGGCAACTCACATTGTTTTTCTCCTCCTCTTTTGCACAAACCACAACGCCGAGCACAGGCGCAAGCCACCCACACCGCGCCCCTCCCCGTCCCGTCTTTGGCCGCCGCTCCTCGTTTGCCCCCTCCCATCTCCCGAAATGCCATGCCAGCAGCGTTACGCATGCCCCTCCCCTGTCCACACAACACTACCGCCTAACGAACAGCCTTTTCCGGGCCACATCCAGGGCACGCCCACCTCCAAACACTGCCAATTCACGGACGCACACACACACACACACACACACACACACACACACTCACTCACTTTCTCGACACCTTTCTGTACGGAGGGTGCGTCATCTCGACCGTGACAGAGTGACGGCAACTATCGACGATCCATTTCCCCCCACTGGTAAAACATGTCCACTAACACCTACATACATCATTCAAGTACACAGACAATAGCATACACACAATGGGAGGGCACACGAACATGGACGGCACGGCACTGTCATACACTCTTCCTCAGCACCATATCAACAAACGTTACGTACATCCGGGAAAGCGAAAGCGAACGCGAAAGCGAAAGCGAAATGAAAGCAAAAGCAAAGGCAAAGCCCAATGCAGCCGTCAAAGGTAACGTTCACCACGGCAGACACTTGCAGCCGCGCCGCCGTTAAACGCATTTCAGTGCGGCTCCAATACGCCTCCGACACGGGAACGTTCCGTTGCTCTACGAATGCGTTTCTCCCCCTTTTTCCCTTCCTCTCTCTTTTGCCCCCCCTCCTTGCACTCTTGCCTCATTCCTCACGTTCTGCCCAGACATTCGACCGATCAAAGTCAACCTTTCGTTACCGTTCTCAGCGCGACGGTGTACAACAGTATGACGGGTGTGCCCAAGACTTCGGTTCAGTTGCGTGACGCCGGTCTATCGCGCCGATCGACAGTTACTCAGGGGGCGACGGATCGGACCACGTCACCGACACACAAAACACTTTCAAACAAACAAATACATACCGGATGGACACAGACAAACACGTGTACAGACATTCGCCAAACAAACGACCGCCGCCGCCGCCGTCGTCGTCGTCTAGCGTGCATCTTGAATGACGACATCGGTGTGCGTGCGTCGTACGCAATCAGTCAGACACGGCTATCAAACATCAGAGTCGAATGGTACATCATCGTGCGTGTCGCCGTACACGTACAGTACAATACAACAACAATGCGTCTTAATGGCACGTTCATTTCAACGTCACTCACACACCTCCACGCTGCACTTACGTCGCACCATTGTCAAACTCGGCGTACAGCAAAGGGAATAGTGGGCGGCAAAAAAAACCAAACAAAAACATTTCACATTTCACCCTCGCCATGTATGATGTGCAAAAAAACAAACCCGCAAACGGCCGTCGTTACGGTGACACAAAAGTCGCCGATCACACTGTCCCCCCCTCGCAGACGGGTAACACACACACACCAACAACACCAATGGGTCAAAAACCACGCCAACGAGGCGTGCCACCATTCCACGCCACGGCGACCAACCTCGTGGCCGTACCCCGCGCAACACGCTTTGACGCGCCCCCCCCCCCCCACCCACAATCAAAATGCACACATACATCACAGCCGTCCACACAAACAACAACAACAACAACAACAATTCCGCCCTTCCCGCAAAAGGCAAGTTGGTGGCCCTGAAAAGGGCCGTTTTGCCGCTCTCGCAACGGAGGAGCCTTCTCCATCCTTCCTTCCATTCCAGAGCCACCTCCTTACTTGGAGCTCGTGTACTTGGTCACCGCCTTCGTGCCCTCGCTCACGGCGTGCTTG
>NW_025725437.1:30000-32160 GCF_021461395.2 Schistocerca americana | reverse complement strand
AGGTTAAGGTACGACATAGGTTAGGTTAAGGTACGACATAGGTTAGGTTAAGGTACGACATAGGTTAGGTTAAGGTACGACATAGGTTAGGTTAAGGTACGACAAGGTAGGTACGACATAGGTTAGGTTAAGGTACGACATAGGTTAGGTTAAGGTACGACATAGGTTAGGTTAAGGTACGACATAGGTTAGGTTAAGGTACGACATAGGTTAGGTTAAGGTACGACATAGGTTAGGTTAAGGTACGACATAGGTTAGGTTAAGGTACGACATAGGTTAGGTTAAGGTACGACATAGGTTAGGTTAAGGTACGACATAGGTTAGGTTAAGGTACGACATAGGTTAGGTTAAGGTACGACATAGGTTAGGTTAAGGTACGACATAGGTTAGGTTAAGGTACGACATAGGTTAGTGTTAAGGTACGACATAGGTTAGGGTAAGGTACGACATAGGTTAGGTTAAGGTACGACATAGGTTAGGTTAAGGTACGACATAGGTTAGGTTAAGGTACGACATAGGTTAGGCTAAGGTACGACATAGGTTAGGTTACGGTACGATATAGGTTAGGTTACGGTACGATATAGGTTAGGTTACGGTACGATATCGGTTAGGTTACGGTACGATATAGGTTAGGTTACGGTACGATATAGGTTAGGTTACGGTACGATATAGGTTAGGTTACGGTACGATATAGGTTAGGTTACGGTACGATATAGGTTAGGTTACGGTACGATATAGGTTAGGTTACGGTACGATATAGGTTAGGTTACGGTACGATATAGGTTAGGTTACGGTACGATATAGGTTAGGTTAAGGTACACATTGTTGTAAGGAAAGGTTTAATGGGGGGCGGGGGCGGCCGGTTTGTTGATTGTGATTATAGTAAGTGGATGCCTGCGGCATCATCTGATTTGCCACGTCAGGATGCACCTTTGGCTCATGACAGGCGGCGCTCTCATTCCATGCTTGTGGCAGACCTGTGTCTTTCATTCCTGCCATTGTTTGTGTGCTGTGAGAGGAGGCAGTATTGTGATGTTGGGTGGACCCCTGTGTAGGACATGTGTGGGTGTTGGTGGCTTGGCTGGGCAATGGTGGTTGTCGGGTGGGTGGGATATTCTGTTTTCTGAGTGGACCTCCCAGTCTGGTTATGACAGTGTGGATTGTCTAATGTGGCGGAGAGGATGCACTGGGTGTTGTTCCATGCTGGGTGCTTACATATTGTCTGTGTGCGTGTTACAGGCAGAGAGTAGTGCGTGATAAGGGTGTGTGGCTGACGTGTGGTTGTGATTGTGAGCAGAGTCTTTCAGCATGTATACGGACAGTTGTATACATTATCTGTATTCTGATGGCTCTATCTATTACTAATCAGCGCCGTGTATACTTTTAATCCGGTTCCAGTCGAAACTGTTGTATCTCTGTACATTAGTGACACGGCGAGCCCGCTATGTAGTTACTCGTCTCGGCAGCTTCCACCGGTGTATGGCAAATGATTATAAGGAATCAGTCTAGTCGTCAATACCGATGGTGTGACGTCACATGTCTGGGGTGGGGGACGCTGCGCCCTTCCGGTGGGTCATGGCCTAGAAAGACTCTTCCCACGCAGGGGGGCGTGGACTGTCATTGACTCTTCCGAGTAATATACTTGCCGTACGTTTTTTGCGACTGCGAGTGCAACGCTCACCGGTACCGACATGGATGGAGCGCCTCCTAGCTGACCGCTCAGCATCGGCATTCGTACAGAGAGCAACGCGATCGCGTCTGTAGCTCGTACGTGGTACAGCTCGCAGCTCATGTATATGGACAGCGGGAATGTCGCATATTGGACATAACTCTTCATGAAACGCACGTTATAGGGGTGGATTGCACATTGCGAGTGCGAGCAAAGTCCGCCGTTCATCCGCTGGAGTTGCGAGTTGGGCGGTTGGGGTGGGGCACGAACGGGTGCAGGTGGAGTGATTGCCGGTCCACGACTTCGTGCGGCAGAGGCGCTGGCGTTGGGGTGCTGTTGTCGACAGAGGGTGCAGGCTTTGTGGGTGGGGTCGAACGAAGGGCACTGTGGGGCCAACGCTGTCTTAGTCGGCTTGGCGTCTCATAGATGACGGTATCGTCGTTGCAGGAGGTCATGTTGCGGGAGACCTACAGATGGCGGTATGTTTTGTG
>NW_025725437.1:15000-22500 GCF_021461395.2 Schistocerca americana | reverse complement strand
TTTAATGAGCCATTCGCGGTTTCACCTTAATGCGGCTTGTACTGAGACATGCATGGCTTAATCTTTGAGACAAGCATATGACTACTGGCAGGATCAACCAGGGAGCTGCGTCAACTAGAGCTGAGCAGCCGGCCGCCCGGGAGTGTGTCCCGGGGGCCCGCGCGAACACGCAAGCGTCCGCTCAATTATTCTGCAAACAGGAGGAGGCTGAGCTCCCCTGCACAATACACCTCGAAACCCTCTCAGGTCCCGGCGGCGCGCAGCGCCGTCCTAAGTACTTGGTCGGGTTCGAGAGAGGCGCAATCGCCCGGGGTTTGGCGAGTAGACGCTTTAGGTGCGACCACCCGTGCTCCCAACTGAGCTTGCCGCTGCCGACAGAGGCCCGGGAGCGTGCTGTCGTGGCATTGCCGGCGGGAGACAACACGCGCCACCTACGGTGGCCGGCAGCTCCAACGCCAGCGCCACAGAAGGACAAAAGCCCCACTTGGGTGCCGAAGCGAACTCTCCCAGCACAGCGCACGCGCCAACACGTCCGCACAGCTGCGATACAATCCACCTGCGAGAACCGCAGAGGCGACCGAGCAGCAGACGGCGTCGCGGCGCCGAGCGCCGGGCGGCGGCGCATCCTCAGCGCACACAGTCCTCAATCGGACCAGCACACTGCAGATGTCCACCGCGCTTCGCACCGGGCCCGCGAGGACCTACTTTGGCCGCACGGCGCCGCGTGCAGGGTGCGCCGGCGCGCAGCTGCGCCGCCTGCCGCCTCCGTCGGCCGGCGCGCCTGCCACTGGCCGCCCCCACCAGCCGGCTGTAGCGCGTGCGCCCACGCACCGCGCGGCCAGCACGCCGGGAGGCCCCCCCTCACCGGCCGGGGACGGTCCCACCCAGCCACCGCCGCGTATCGCTTCACACCCACATGCCATTCACGTTCGTGGGCATGGTGGGTATCGCTGAAACAACCGGTTGGTAGCTCAACCGATCGTCGCCATCACTGATTCACCTCTAGCGAGAACAACCGCACCACAACGGTTTACCAGTTGTTCATTTGCGTAACGTCACCAGCAAACGTAGACGTCCATCGCCATTTGCAAATTCAACGATTGTTGCATGCCTGTGTCAGGTGTCACGACACACTATGTCTGCCCACATACACGCAACAACATGTGCACGCTTCGCGAACACGTGGAAGGTGGCCCCCGTACGTATGCGATGTCCATTGCGCGAACGACTGTCAACCGGCCTCTGTCGCATGTCGCAGATGTGGAACGCAGTGCACCATGCTATCACGGTGTGTGAGAAGAGACGACTACGTCTGACAACACGCACCACTACATCAACAGACGGCTCATGCTGATCGCCATCCACGGCATACCATACTGCAATCCAGCTCTTATAGGGAGACGACACGTAGCTGAGTGCACAATATTTGGACCGTATGGTTCGCCGTTGTTGGCGCAGTCGTGGTACGGTCACACATGTACCACGATGTATCATTCAGTACATGAGGACCAATGTGCAGTACAGTGTGTGATTTGGACGTACAACATCAGCGGACAGTTGACACAAGCCGTACCACAACGTAGGCTGTGCTTCGCCATGCGAATGCCAATGAACAACTGCGAAGGGCATTGAGCATGTACGTCCTGCTGCCATCCGCATTACAGTGTATAGCTGCAAGGTGTTTAACATGAAGCGATACTCTGGGGACCGGGCAGTGCGAGTAGCAAACTATATTGCGGGGGTTGCAGTTAGGCAACACTACACTAATTTAACGCGTCGTATGACAATTACAGAGCGGGTTAAGGCCCAACGTGTGTTGGGTTAAGGCCCAACGTGTGTTGGGTTAAGGCCCAACGTGTGTTGGGTTAAGGCCCAACGTGTGTTGGGTTAAGGCCCAACGTGTGTTGGGTTAAGGCCCAACGTGTGTTGGGTTAAGGCCCAACGTGTGTTGGGTTAAGGCGCAACGTGTGTTGGGTTAAGGCGCAACGTGTGTTGGGTTAAGGCGCAACGTGTGTTGGGTTAAGGCGCAACGTGTGTTGGGTTAAGGCGCAACATGGGTTAGGTTAAGGCGCAACATGGGTTAGGTTAAGGCGCAACATGGGTTAGGTTAAGGCGCAACATGGGTTAGGTTAAGGCGCAACATGGGTTAGGTTAAGGCGCAACATGGGTTAGGTTAAGGCGCAACATGGGTTAGGTTAAGGCGCAACATGGGTTAGGTTAAGGCGCAACATGGGTTAGGTTAAGGCGCAACATGGGTTAGGTTAAGGCGCAACATGGGTTAGGTTAAGGCGCAACATGGGTTAGGTTAAGGCGCAACATGGGTTAGGTTAAGGCGCAACATGGGTTAGGTTAAGGCGCAACATGGGTTAGGTTAAGGCGCAACATGGGTTAGGTTAAGGCGCAACATGGGTTAGGTTAAGGCGCAACATGGGTTAGGTTAAGGCGCAACATGGGTTAGGTTAAGGCGCAACATGGGTTAGGTTAAGGCGCAACATGGGTTAGGTTAAGGCGCAACATGGGTTAGGTTAAGGCGCAACATAGGTTAGGTTAAGGCGCAACATAGGTTAGGTTAAGGCGCAACATAGGTTAGGTTAAGGCGCAACATAGGTTAGGTTAAGGCGCAACATAGGTTAGGTTAAGGCGCAACATAGGTTAGGTTAAGGCGCAACATAGGTTAGGTTAAGGCGCAACATAGGTTAGGTTAAGGCACAGTACGGGTTAGGTTAAGGCACAGTACGGGTTAGGTTAAGGCACAGTACGGGTTAGGTTAAGGCACAGTACGGGTTAGGTTAAGGTACAATACGGGTTAGGTTAAGGTACAATACGGGTTAGGTTAAGGTACAATACGGGTTAGGTTAAGGTACAATACGGGTTAGGTTAAGGCACAATATGGGTTAGGTTAAGGTACACATTGTTGTAAGGAAAGGTGTTTTGGGGGGGGGGGGGGGGGCCGGTTTGTTGATTGTGATTATCGTAAGTAAATGACTGCGGCATCATCGGATTTGCCACGTCAGGGTGCACCTTTGGCTCATAACAGGCGGCGCTCTGATTCCATGCTTGTGGCAGACCTGTGTCTTTCATTCCTGCCATTGTTTGTGTGGTGTGACAGGAGGCAGTATTGTGATGTTGGGTGCACCCCTGTGTGGGACATGTGTGGGTGTTGGTGGCTTAGCTGAGCAATGGTGGTTGTCGGAAGGGTGGGATATTCTGTTTTCCGAGTGGACCTCCCGGTCTGGTTATGATAGTGTGGATTGTCTAATGTGGCAGAGAGGATGCACTGGGTGTTGTTCCATGCTGGTGCTTACATATTGTCTGTGTGCCTGTTACAGGCAGAGAGTAGTGCGTGATAAGAGTGTCTGGCTGACGTGTGATTGTGAGCAGAGTCTTTCAGCATGTATACGGACAGTTGTATACATTATCTGTATTCTGATGGCTCTATCTATTACTAATCAGCGCCGTGTATACGTTTACTCCGGTTCCAGTCGAAACTATTGTATCTCTGTACATTAGTGACACGGCGAGCCCGCTATGTAGTTACTCGTCTCGGCAGCTTCCACCGGTGTATGGCAAATGATTATAAGGAATCAGTCTAGTCGTCAATACCGATAGTGTGACGTCACATGTCTGGGGTGGGGGACGCTGCGCCCTTCCGGTGGGTCATGGCCTAGGAAGACTCTTCCCACGCAGGGGGGCTTGGACTGTCATTGACTCTTCCGGGTAATATACTTGCCGTACGTTTTTGCGACTGCGAGTGCAACGCTCACCGGTACCGACATGGATGGAGCGCCTCCTAGCTGCCGCTGAGCATCTGCATTCGTACAGAGAGCAACGCGATCGCGTCTGTAGCTCGTACGTGGTACAGCTCGCAGCTCATGTATATGGACAGCGGGAATGTCGCATATTGGACATAACTCTTCATGAAACGCACGTTATAGGGGTGGATTGCACATTGCGAGTGCGAGCAAAGTCCGCCGTTCATCCGCTGGAGTTGCGAGTTGGGCGGTTGGGGTGGGGCACGAACGGGTGCAGGTGGAGTGATTGCCGGTCCACGACTTCGTGCGGCAGAGGCGCTGGCGTTGGGGTGCTGTTGTCGACAGAGGGTGCAGGCTTTGTGGGTGGGGTCGAACGAAGGGCACTGTGGGGCCAACGCTGTCTTAGTCGGCTTGGCGTCTCATAGATGACGGTATCGTCGTTGCAGGAGGTCATGTTGCGGGAGACCTACAGATGGCGGTATGTTTTGTTGGGTTAAGGCCCAACGTGTGTTGGGTTAAGGCCCAACGTGTGTTGGGGTAAGGCCCAACGTGTGTTGGGTTAAGGCCCAACGTGTGTTGGGTTAAGGCCCAACGTGTGTTGGGTTAAGGCCCAACGTGTGTTGGGTTAAGGCCCAACGTGTGTTGGGTTAAGGCCCAACGTGTGTTGGGTTAAGGCCCAACGTGTGTTGGGTTAAGGCCCAACGTGTGTTGGGTTAAGGCCCAACGTGTGTTGGGTTAAGGCCCAACGTGTGTTGGGTTAAGGCCCAACGTGTGTTGGGTTAAGGCCCAACGTGTGGTGGGTTAAGGCCCAACGTGTGTTGGGTTAAGGCCCAACGTGTGTTGGGTTAAGGCCCAACGTGTGTTGGGTTAAGGCCCAACGTGTGTTGGGTTAAGGCCCAACGTGTGTTGGGTTAAGGCCCAACGTGTGTTGGGTTAAGGCCCAACGTGTGTTGGGTTACAGCACAATGTGGGTTACGTTAAGGCGCAATATAGGTTACGTTAAGGCGCAATATAGGTTACGTTAAGGCGCAATATAGGTTACGTTAAGGCGCAATATAGGTTACGTTAAGGCGCAATATAGGTTACGTTAAGGCGCAATATAGGTTACATTAAGGCGCAATATAGGTTACATTAAGGCGCAATATAGGTTACATTAAGGCGCAATATAGGTTACATTAAGGCGCAATATAGGTTACATTAAGGCGCAATATAGGTTACATTAAGGCGCAATATAGGTTACATTAAGGCGCAATATAGGTTACACTACGGCGCAATATAGGTTACACTACGGCGCAATATAGGTTACACTACGGCGCAATATAGGTTACATTAAGGCGCAATATAGGTTAGGTTAAGGCGCAATATAGGTTAGGTTAAGGCGCAATATAGGTTAGGTTAAGGCGCAATATAGGTTAGGTTAAGGCGCAATACAGGTTAGGTTAAGGCGCAATACAGGTTAGGTTAAGGTACGACATAGGTTAGGTTAAGGTACGACATAGGTTAGGTTAAGGTACGACATAGGTTAGGTTAAGGTACGACATAGGTTAGGTTAAGGTACGACATAGGTTACGTTAAGGTACGACATAGGTTACGTTAAGGTACGACATAGGTTACGTTAAGGTACGACATAGGTTAGGTTAAGGTACGACATAGGTTAGGTTAAGGTACGACATAGGTTAGGTTAAGGTACGACATAGGTTAGGTTAAGGTACGACATAGGTTAGGTTAAGGTACGACATAGGTTAGGTTAAGGTACGACATAGGTTAGGTTAAGGTACGACATAGGTTAGGTTAAGGTACGACATAGGTTAGGTTAAGGTACGACATAGGTTAGGTTAAGGTACGACATAGGTTAGGTTAAGGTACGACATAGGTTAGGTTAAGGTACGACATAGGTTAGGTTAAGGTACGACATAGGTTAGGTTAAGGTACGACATAGGTTAGGTTAAGGTACGACATAGGTTAGGTTAAGGTACGACATAGGTTAGGTTAAGGTACGACATAGGTTAGGTTAAGGTACGACATAGGTTAGGTTAAGGTACGACATAGGTTAGGTTAAGGTACGACATAGGTTAGGTTAAGGTACGACATAGGTTAGGTTAAGGTACGACATAGGTTAGGTTAAGGTACGACATAGGTCAGGTTAAGGTACGACATAGGTCAGGTTAAGGTACGACATAGGTCAGGTTAAGGTACGACATAGGTCAGGTTAAGGTACGACATAGGTCAGGTTAAGGTACGACATAGGTCAGGTTAAGGTACGACATAGGTCAGGTTAAGGTACGACATAGGTCAGGTTAAGGTACGACATAGGTCAGGTTAAGGTACGACATAGGTCAGGTTAAGGTACGACATAGGTCAGGTTAAGGTACGACATAGGTCAGGTTAAGGTACGACATAGGTTAGGCTAAGGTACGACATAGGTTAGGTTACGGTACGACATAGGTTAGGTTAAGGTACGACATAGGTTAGGTTAAGGTACGACATAGGTTAGGTTAAGGTACGACATAGGTTAGGTTAAGGTACGACATAGGTTAGGTTAAGGTACGACATAGGTTAGGTTAAGGTACGACATAGGTTAGGTTAAGGTACGACATAGGTTAGGTTAAGGTACGACATAGGTTAGGTTAAGGTACGACATAGGTTAGGTTAAGGTACGACATAGGTTAG
This sequence comes from Schistocerca americana, assembly GCF_021461395.2. NCBI lineage: Eukaryota > Metazoa > Arthropoda > Insecta > Orthoptera > Acrididae > Schistocerca > Schistocerca americana. The sequence continues at coordinate 16,078 of NW_025725437.1, read as the reverse complement.
GGTAAGGTACGACATAGGTTAGGGTAAGGTACGACATAGGTTAGGGTAAGGTACGACATAGGTTAGGGTAAGGTACGACATAGGTTACGTTAAGGTACGACATAGGTTAGGTTAAGGTACGACATAGGTTAGGTTAAGGTACGACATAGGTTAGGTTAAGGTACGACATAGGTTAGGTTAAGGTACGACATAGGTTAGGTTAAGGTACGACATAGGTTAGGTTAAGGTACGACATAGGTTAGGTTAAGGTACGACATAGGTTAGGTTAAGGTACGACATAGGTTAGGTTAAGGTACGACATAGGTTAGGTTAAGGTACGACATAGGTTAGGTTAAGGTACGACATAGGTTAGGTTAAGGTACGACATAGGTTAGGTTAAGGTACGACATAGGTTAGGTTAAGGTACGACATAGGTTAGGTTAAGGTACGACATAGGTTAGGTTAAGGTACGACATAGGTTAGGTTAAGGTACGACATAGGTTAGGTTAAGGTACGACATAGGTTAGGTTAAGGTACGACATAGGTTAGGTTAAGGTACGACATAGGTTAGGTTAAGGTACGACATAGGTTAGGTTAAGGTACGACATAGGTTAGGGTAAGGTACGACATAGGTTAGGTTAAGGTACGACATAGGTTAGGTTAAGGTACGACATAGGTTAGGTTAAGGTACGACATAGGTTAGGCTAAGGTACGACATAGGTTAGGTTACGGTACGATATAGGTTAGGTTACGGTACGATATAGGTTAGGTTACGGTACGATATCGGTTAGGTTACGGTACGATATAGGTTAGGTTACGGTACGATATAGGTTAGGTTACGGTACGATATAGGTTAGGTTACGGTACGATATAGGTTAGGTTACGGTACGATATAGGTTAGGTTACGGTACGATATAGGTTAGGTTACGGTACGATATAGGTTAGGTTACGGTACGATATAGGTTAGGTTACGGTACGATATAGGTTAGGTTACGGTACGATATAGGTTAGGTTAAGGTACACATTGTTGTAAGGAAAGGTTTAATGGGGGGCGGGGCGGCCGGTTTGTTGATTGTGATTATAGTAAGTGGATGCCTGC
>NW_025725437.1:0-7500 GCF_021461395.2 Schistocerca americana | reverse complement strand
AAGAAAGAGCTATCAATCTGTCAATCCTTCCGGTGTCCGGGCCTGGTGAGGTTTCCCGTGTTGAGTCAAATTAAGCCGCAGGCTCCACTCCTGGTGGTGCCCTTCCGTCAATTCCTTTAAGTTTCAGCTTTGCAACCATACTTCCCCCGGAAACCAAAAGCTTTGGTTTCCCGGAGGCTGCCCGCCGAGTCATCGGAGGAACTGCGGCGGATCGCTGGCTGGCATCGTTTATGGTTAGAACTAGGGCGGTATCTGATCGCCTTCGAACCTCTAACTTTCGTTCTTGATTAATGAAAACATACTTGGCAAATGCTTTCGCTTCTGTTCGTCTTGCGACGATCCAAGAATTTCACCTCTAACGTCGCAATACGAATGCCCCCGCCTGTCCCTATTAATCATTACCTCGGGTTCCGAAAACCAACAAAATAGAACCGAGGTCCTATTCCATTATTCCATGCACACAGTATTCAGGCGGGCTTGCCTGCTTTAAGCACTCTAATTTGTTCAAAGTAAACGTGCCGGCCCACCGAGACACTCACTCAAGAGCACCCTGGTAGGATTGCAACGGGGTCCGCCTCGGGACGCACGAGCACGCACGAGGCGCGTCGCACGCCTTCAGCTCGCCCCACCGGCAGGACGTCCCACGATACATGCCAGTTAAACACCGACGGGCGGTGAACCAACAGCGTGGGACACAAATCCAACTACGAGCTTTTTAACCGCAACAACTTTAATATACGCTATTGGAGCTGGAATTACCGCGGCTGCTGGCACCAGACTTGCCCTCCAATAGATACTCGTTAAAGGATTTAAAGTGTACTCATTCCGATTACGGGGCCTCGGATGAGTCCCGTATCGTTATTTTTCGTCACTACCTCCCCGTGCCGGGAGTGGGTAATTTGCGCGCCTGCTGCCTTCCTTGGATGTGGTAGCCGTTTCTCAGGCTCCCTCTCCGGAATCGAACCCTGATTCCCCGTTACCCGTTACAACCATGGTAGGCGCAGAACCTACCATCGACAGTTGATAAGGCAGACATTTGAAAGATGCGTCGCCGGTACGAGGACCGTGCGATCAGCCCAAAGTTATTCAGAGTCACCAAGGCAAACGGACCGGACGAGCCGACCGATTGGTTTTGATCTAATAAAAGCGTCCCTTCCATCTCTGGTCGGGACTCTGTTTGCATGTATTAGCTCTAGAATTACCACAGTTATCCAAGTAACGTGGGTACGATCTAAGGAACCATAACTGATTTAATGAGCCATTCGCGGTTTCACCTTAATGCGGCTTGTACTGAGACATGCATGGCTTAATCTTTGAGACAAGCATATGACTACTGGCAGGATCAACCAGGGAGCTGCGTCAACTAGAGCTGAGCAGCCGGCCGCCCGGGAGTGTGTCCCGGGGGCCCGCGCGAACACGCAAGCGTCCGCTCAATTATTCTGCAAACAGGAGGAGGCTGAGCTCCCCTGCACAATACACCTCGAAACCCTCTCAGGTCCCGGCGGCGCGCAGCGCCGTCCTAAGTACTTGGTCGGGTTCGAGAGAGGCGCAATCGCCCGGGGTTTGGCGAGTAGACGCTTTAGGTGCGACCACCCGTGCTCCCAACTGAGCTTGCCGCTGCCGACAGAGGCCCGGGAGCGTGCTGTCGTGGCATTGCCGGCGGGAGACAACACGCGCCACCTACGGTGGCCGGCAGCTCCAACGCCAGCGCCACAGAAGGACAAAAGCCCCACTTGGGTGCCGAAGCGAACTCTCCCAGCACAGCGCACGCGCCAACACGTCCGCACAGCTGCGATACAATCCACCTGCGAGAACCGCAGAGGCGACCGAGCAGCAGACGGCGTCGCGGCGCCGAGCGCCGGGCGGCGGCGCATCCTCAGCGCACACAGTCCTCAATCGGACCAGCACACTGCAGATGTCCACCGCGCTTCGCACCGGGCCCGCGAGGACCTACTTTGGCCGCACGGCGCCGCGTGCAGGGTGCGCCGGCGCGCAGCTGCGCCGCCTGCCGCCTCCGTCGGCCGGCGCGCCTGCCACTGGCCGCCCCCACCAGCCGGCTGTAGCGCGTGCGCCCACGCACCGCGCGGCCAGCACGCCGGGAGGCCCCCCCTCACCGGCCGGGGACGGTCCCACCCAGCCACCGCCGCGTATCGCTTCACACCCACATGCCATTCACGTTCGTGGGCATGGTGGGTATCGCTGAAACAACCGGTTGGTAGCTCAACCGATCGTCGCCATCACTGATTCACCTCTAGCGAGAACAACCGCACCACAACGGTTTACCAGTTGTTCATTTGCGTAACGTCACCAGCAAACGTAGACGTCCATCGCCATTTGCAAATTCAACGATTGTTGCATGCCTGTGTCAGGTGTCACGACACACTATGTCTGCCCACATACACGCAACAACATGTGCACGCTTCGCGAACACGTGGAAGGTGGCCCCCGTACGTATGCGATGTCCATTGCGCGAACGACTGTCAACCGGCCTCTGTCGCATGTCGCAGATGTGGAACGCAGTGCACCATGCTATCACGGTGTGTGAGAAGAGACGACTACGTCTGACAACACGCACCACTACATCAACAGACGGCTCATGCTGATCGCCATCCACGGCATACCATACTGCAATCCAGCTCTTATAGGGAGACGACACGTAGCTGAGTGCACAATATTTGGACCGTATGGTTCGCCGTTGTTGGCGCAGTCGTGGTACGGTCACACATGTACCACGATGTATCATTCAGTACATGAGGACCAATGTGCAGTACAGTGTGTGATTTGGACGTACAACATCAGCGGACAGTTGACACAAGCCGTACCACAACGTAGGCTGTGCTTCGCCATGCGAATGCCAATGAACAACTGCGAAGGGCATTGAGCATGTACGTCCTGCTGCCATCCGCATTACAGTGTATAGCTGCAAGGTGTTTAACATGAAGCGATACTCTGGGGACCGGGCAGTGCGAGTAGCAAACTATATTGCGGGGGTTGCAGTTAGGCAACACTACACTAATTTAACGCGTCGTATGACAATTACAGAGCGGGTTAAGGCCCAACGTGTGTTGGGTTAAGGCCCAACGTGTGTTGGGTTAAGGCCCAACGTGTGTTGGGTTAAGGCCCAACGTGTGTTGGGTTAAGGCCCAACGTGTGTTGGGTTAAGGCCCAACGTGTGTTGGGTTAAGGCCCAACGTGTGTTGGGTTAAGGCGCAACGTGTGTTGGGTTAAGGCGCAACGTGTGTTGGGTTAAGGCGCAACGTGTGTTGGGTTAAGGCGCAACGTGTGTTGGGTTAAGGCGCAACATGGGTTAGGTTAAGGCGCAACATGGGTTAGGTTAAGGCGCAACATGGGTTAGGTTAAGGCGCAACATGGGTTAGGTTAAGGCGCAACATGGGTTAGGTTAAGGCGCAACATGGGTTAGGTTAAGGCGCAACATGGGTTAGGTTAAGGCGCAACAGGGTTAGGTTAAGGCGCAACATGGGTTAGGTTAAGGCGCAACATGGGTTAGGTTAAGGCGCAACATGGGTTAGGTTAAGGCGCAACATGGGTTAGGTTAAGGCGCAACATGGGTTAGGTTAAGGCGCAACATGGGTTAGGTTAAGGCGCAACATGGGTTAGGTTAAGGCGCAACATGGGTTAGGTTAAGGCGCAACATGGGTTAGGTTAAGGCGCAACATGGGTTAGGTTAAGGCGCAACATGGGTTAGGTTAAGGCGCAACATGGGTTAGGTTAAGGCGCAACATGGGTTAGGTTAAGGCGCAACATAGGTTAGGTTAAGGCGCAACATAGGTTAGGTTAAGGCGCAACATAGGTTAGGTTAAGGCGCAACATAGGTTAGGTTAAGGCGCAACATAGGTTAGGTTAAGGCGCAACATAGGTTAGGTTAAGGCGCAACATAGGTTAGGTTAAGGCGCAACATAGGTTAGGTTAAGGCACAGTACGGGTTAGGTTAAGGCACAGTACGGGTTAGGTTAAGGCACAGTACGGGTTAGGTTAAGGCACAGTACGGGTTAGGTTAAGGTACAATACGGGTTAGGTTAAGGTACAATACGGGTTAGGTTAAGGTACAATACGGGTTAGGTTAAGGTACAATACGGGTTAGGTTAAGGCACAATATGGGTTAGGTTAAGGTACACATTGTTGTAAGGAAAGGTGTTTTGGGGGGGGGGGGGGGGCCCGGTTTGTTGATTGTGATTATCGTAAGTAAATGACTGCGGCATCATCGGATTTGCCACGTCAGGGTGCACCTTTGGCTCATAACAGGCGGCGCTCTGATTCCATGCTTGTGGCAGACCTGTGTCTTTCATTCCTGCCATTGTTTGTGTGGGTGTGACAGGAGGCAGTATTGTGATGTTGGGTGCACCCCTGTGTGGGACATGTGTGGGTGTTGGTGGCTTAGCTGAGCAATGGTGGTTGTCGGAAGGGTGGGATATTCTGTTTTCCGAGTGGACCTCCCGGTCTGGTTATGATAGTGTGGATTGTCTAATGTGGCAGAGAGGATGCACTGGGTGTTGTTCCATGCTGGTGCTTACATATTGTCTGTGTGCCTGTTACAGGCAGAGAGTAGTGCGTGATAAGAGTGTCTGGCTGACGTGTGATTGTGAGCAGAGTCTTTCAGCATGTATACGGACAGTTGTATACATTATCTGTATTCTGATGGCTCTATCTATTACTAATCAGCGCCGTGTATACGTTTACTCCGGTTCCAGTCGAAACTATTGTATCTCTGTACATTAGTGACACGGCGAGCCCGCTATGTAGTTACTCGTCTCGGCAGCTTCCACCGGTGTATGGCAAATGATTATAAGGAATCAGTCTAGTCGTCAATACCGATAGTGTGACGTCACATGTCTGGGGTGGGGGACGCTGCGCCCTTCCGGTGGGTCATGGCCTAGGAAGACTCTTCCCACGCAGGGGGGCTTGGACTGTCATTGACTCTTCGGGTAATATACTTGCCGTACGTTTTTGCGACTGCGAGTGCAACGCTCACCGGTACCGACATGGATGGAGCGCCTCCTAGCTGCCGCTGAGCATCTGCATTCGTACAGAGAGCAACGCGATCGCGTCTGTAGCTCGTACGTGGTACAGCTCGCAGCTCATGTATATGGACAGCGGGAATGTCGCATATTGGACATAACTCTTCATGAAACGCACGTTATAGGGGTGGATTGCACATTGCGAGTGCGAGCAAAGTCCGCCGTTCATCCGCTGGAGTTGCGAGTTGGGCGGTTGGGGTGGGGCACGAACGGGTGCAGGTGGAGTGATTGCCGGGTCCACGACTTCGTGCGGCAGAGGCGCTGGCGTTGGGGTGCTGTTGTCGACAGAGGGTGCAGGCTTTGTGGGTGGGGTCGAACGAAGGGCACTGTGGGGCCAACGCTGTCTTAGTCGGCTTGGCGTCTCATAGATGACGGTATCGTCGTTGCAGGAGGTCATGTTGCGGGAGACCTACAGATGGCGGTATGTTTTGTTGGGTTAAGGCCCAACGTGTGTTGGGTTAAGGCCCAACGTGTGTTGGGGTAAGGCCCAACGTGTGTTGGGTTAAGGCCCAACGTGTGTTGGGTTAAGGCCCAACGTGTGTTGGGTTAAGGCCCAACGTGTGTTGGGTTAAGGCCCAACGTGTGTTGGGTTAAGGCCCAACGTGTGTTGGGTTAAGGCCCAACGTGTGTTGGGTTAAGGCCCAACGTGTGTTGGGTTAAGGCCCAACGTGGTGTTGGGTTAAGGCCCCAACGTGTGTTGGGTTAAGGCCCAACGTGTGTTGGGTTAAGGCCCAACGTGTGGTGGGTTAAGGCCCAACGTGTGTTGGGTTAAGGCCCAACGTGTGTTGGGTTAAGGCCCAACGTGTGTTGGGTTAAGGCCCAACGTGTGTTGGGTTAAGGCCCAACGTGTGTTGGGTTAAGGCCCAACGTGTGTTGGGTTAAGGCCCAACGTGTGTTGGGTTACAGCACAATGTGGGTTACGTTAAGGCGCAATATAGGTTACGTTAAGGCGCAATATAGGTTACGTTAAGGCGCAATATAGGTTACGTTAAGGCGCAATATAGGTTACGTTAAGGCGCAATATAGTTACGTTAAGGCGCAATATAGGTTACATTAAGGCGCAATATAGGTTACATTAAGGCGCAATATAGGTTACATTAAGGCGCAATATAGGTTACATTAAGGCGCAATATAGGTTACATTAAGGCGCAATATAGGTTACATTAAGGCGCAATATAGGTTACATTAAGGCGCAATATAGGTTACACTACGCGCAATATAGGTTACACTACGGCGCAATATAGGTTACACTACGGCGCAATATAGGTTACATTAAGGCGCAATATAGGTTAGGTTAAGGCGCAATATAGGTTAGGTTAAGGCGCAATATAGGTTAGGTTAAGGCGCAATATAGGTTAGGTTAAGGCGCAATACAGGTTAGGTTAAGGCGCAATACAGGTTAGGTTAAGGTACGACATAGGTTAGGTTAAGGTACGACATAGGTTAGGTTAAGGTACGACATAGGTTAGGTTAAGGTACGACATAGGTTAGGTTAAGGTACGACATAGGTTAGGTTAAGGTACGGACATAGGTTACGTTAAGGTACGACATAGGTTAGGTTAAGGTACGACATAGGTTAGGTTAAGGTACGACATAGGTTAGGTTAAGGTACGACATAGGTTAGGTTAAGGTACGACATAGGTTAGGTTAAGGTACGACATAGGTTAGGTTAAGGTACGACATAGGTTAGGTTAAGGTACGACATAGGATAGGTTAAGGTACGACCATAGGTTAGGTTAAGGTACGACATAGGTTAGGTTAAGGTACGACATAGGTTAGGTTAAGGTACGACATAGGTTAGGTTAAGGTACGACATAGGTTAGGTTAAGGTACGACATAGGTTAGGTTAAGGTACGACATAGGTTAGGTTAAGGTACGACATAGGTTAGGTTAAGGTACGACATAGGTTAGGTTAAGGTACGACATAGGTTAGGTTAAGGTACGACATAGGTTAGGTTAAGGTACGACATAGGTTAGGTTAAGGTACGACATAGGTTAGGTTAAGGTACGACATAGGTTAGGTTAAGGTACGACATAGGTTAGGTTAAGGTACGACATAGGTTAGGTTAAGGTACGACATAGGTTAGGTTAAGGTACGACATAGGTCAGGTTAAGGTACGACATAGTCAGGTTAAGGTACGACATAGGTCAGGTTTAAGGTACGACATAGGTCAGGTTAAGGTACGACATAGGTCAGGTTAAGGTACGACATAGGTCAGGTTAAGGGTACGACATAGGTCAGGTTAAGGTACGACATAGGTCAGGTTAAGGTACGACATAGGTCAGGTTAAGGTACGACATAGGTCAGGTTAAGGTACGACATAGGTCAGGTTAAGGTACGACATAGGTCAGGTTAAGGTACGACATAGGTTAGGCTAAGGTACGACATAGGTTAGGTTACGGTACGACATAGGTTAGGTTAAGGTACGACATAGGTTAGGTTAAGGTACGACATAGGTTAGGT
>NW_025725436.1:20000-22500 GCF_021461395.2 Schistocerca americana | reverse complement strand
ACCCGTGCTCCCAACTGAGCTTGCCGCTGCCGACAGAGGCCCGGGAGCGTGCTGTCGTGGCATTGCCGGCGGGAGACAACACGCGCCACCTACGGTGGCCGGCAGCTCCAACGCCAGCGCCACAGAAGGACAAAAGCCCCACTTGGGTGCCGAAGCGAACTCTCCCAGCACAGCGCACGCGCCAACACGTCCGCACAGCTGCGATACAATCCACCTGCGAGAACCGCAGAGGCGACCGAGCAGCAGACGGCGTCGCGGCGCCGAGCGCCGGGCGGCGGCGCATCCTCAGCGCACACAGTCCTCAATCGGACCAGCACACTGCAGATGTCCACCGCGCTTCGCACCGGGCCCGCGAGGACCTACTTTGGCCGCACGGCGCCGCGTGCAGGGTGCGCCGGCGCGCAGCTGCGCCGCCTGCCGCCTCCGTCGGCCGGCGCGCCTGCCACTGGCCGCCCCCACCAGCCGGCTGTAGCGCGTGCGCCCACGCACCGCGCGGCCAGCACGCCGGAAGGCCCCCCCTCACCGGCCGGGGACGGTCCCACCCAGCCACCGCCGCGTATCGCTTCACACCCACATGCCATTCACGTTCGTGGGCATGGTGGGTATCGCTGAAACAACCGGTTGGTAGCTCAACCGATCGTCGCCATCACTGATTCACCTCTAGCGAGAACAACCGCACCACAACGGTTTACCAGTTCTTCATTTGCGTAACGTCACCAGCAAACGTAGACGTCCATCGCCATTTGCAAATTCAACGATTGTTGCATGCCTGTGTCAGGTGTCACGACACACTATGTCTGCCCACATACACGCAACAACATGTGCACGCTTCGCGAACACGTGGAAGGTGGCCCCCGTACGTATGCGATGTCCATTGCGCGAACGACTGTCAACCGGCCTCTGTCGCATGTCGCAGATGTGGAACGCAGTGCACCATGCTATCACGGTGTGTGAGAAGAGACGACTACGTCTGACAACACGCGCCACTACATCAACAGACGGCTCATGCTGATCGCCATCCACGGCATACCATACTGCAATCCAGCTCTTATAGGGAGACGACACGTAGCTGAGTGCACAATATTTGGACCGTATGGTTCGCCGTTGTTGGCGCAGTCGTGGTACGGTCACACATGTACCACGATGTATCATTCAGTACATGAGGACCAATGTGCGGTACAGTGTGTGATTTGGACGTACAACATCAGCGGACAGTTGCCACAAGCCGTACCACAACGTAGGCTGTGCTTCGCCATGCGAATGCCAATGAACAACTGCGAAGGGCATTGAGCATGTACGTCCTGCCGCCATCCGCATTACAGTGTATAGCTGCAAGGTGTTTAACATGAAGCGATACTCTGGGGACCGGGCAGTGCGAGTAGCAAACTATATTGCGGGGGTTGCAGTTAGGCAACACTACACTAATTTAACGCGTCGTATGACAATTACAGAGCAGGTTAAGGCCCAACGTGTGTTGGGTTAAGGCCCAACGTGTGTTGGGTTAAGGCCCAACGTGTGTTGGGTTAAGGCCCAACGTGTGTTGGGTTAAGGCCCAACGTGTGTTGGGTTAAGGCCCAACGTGTGTTGGGTTAAGGCCCAACGTGTGTTGGGTTAAGGCCCAACGTGTGTTGGGTTAAGGCCCAACGTGTGTTGGGTTAAGGCCCAACGTGTGTTGGGTTAAGGCCCAACGTGTGTTGGGTTAAGGCCCAACGTGTGTTGGGTTAAGGCCCAACGTGTGTTGGGTTAAGGCCCAACGTGTGTTGGGTTAAGGCCCAACGTGTGTTGGGTTAAGGCCCAACGTGTGTTGGGTTAAGGCCCAACGTGTGTTGGGTTAAGGCCCAACGTGTGTTGGGTTAAGGCCCAACGTGTGTTGGGTTAAGGCCCAACGTGTGTTGGGTTAAGGCCCAACGTGTGTTGGGTTAAGGCCCAACGTGTGTTGGGTTAAGGCCCAACGTGTGTTGGGTTAAGGCCCAACGTGTGTTGGGTTAAGGCGCAACATAGGTTAGGTTAAGGCGCAACATAGGTTAGGTTAAGGCGCAACATAGGTTAGGTTAAGGCGCAACATAGGTTAGGTTAAGGCGCAACATAGGTTAGGTTAAGGCGCAACATAGGTTAGGTTAAGGCGCAACATAGGTTAGGTTACGGCGCAACATAGGTTAGGTTAAGGCGCAACATAGGATAGGTTAAGGCGCAACATAGGTTAGGTTACGGCGCAACATAGGTTAGGTTAAGGCGCAACATAGGTTAGGTTAAGGCGCAACATAGGTTAGGTTAAGGCGCAACATAGGTTAGGTTAAGGCGCAACATAGGTTAGGTTAAGGCGCAACATAGGTTAGGTTAAGGCGCAACATAGGTTAGGTTAAGGCGCAACATAGGTTAGGTTAAGGCGCAACATAGGTTAGGTTACGGCGCAACATAGGTTAGGTTAAGGCGCAACATAGGTTAGGTTAAGGCGCAACATAGGTTAGGTTAAGGCGCAACATAGGTTAGGTTATGGCGC
>NW_025725436.1:7500-12500 GCF_021461395.2 Schistocerca americana | reverse complement strand
TGATCTTTTCTTAGTTTACACTGTCTCTTTCAAGACAGTTGCATAGGCGGGACGTAGGCGTGTGGCGGCCCCTGTTCAAGCGTTCTGTGTCCAACGGCCTCACGGCCGATGGGCGTCGTACGGCTCCACACCGGAGCGGACAGGCAGTCGGGCGAAAGTCATTCAAAACCGGCGCCAGGCGCCAGGTGCCGCAGGCCAGCCGCTCCAGCGCTTCAGCGCTCGTACCACACAACATTGGCGTTAGTTTTGAGAAGCACGCGTGGTTCCGCACGCGGCGCACGGCTACTGCGAGCCGTACAGGTAGCGTGTTGCGCGACACGACACGCACATCGAAAGACATGCAGTCTAGTCGGTAATGATCCTTCCGCAGGTTCACCTACGGAAACCTTGTTACGACTTTTACTTCCTCTAAATGATCAAGTTTGGTCATCTTTCCGGTAGCATCGGCAACGACAGAGTCAATGCCGCGTACCAGTCCGAAGACCTCACTAAATCATTCAATCGGTAGTAGCGACGGGCGGTGTGTACAAAGGGCAGGGACGTAATCAACGCGAGCTTATGACTCGCGCTTACTGGGAATTCCTCGTTCATGGGGAACAATTGCAAGCCCCAATCCCTAGCACGAAGGAGGTTCAGCGGGTTACCCCGACCTTTCGGCCTAGGAAGACACGCTGATTCCTTCAGTGTAGCGCGCGTGCGGCCCAGAACATCTAAGGGCATCACAGACCTGTTATTGCTCAATCTCGTGCGGCTAGAAGCCGCCTGTCCCTCTAAGAAGAAAAGTAATCGCTGACAGCACGAAGGATGTCACGCGACTAGTTAGCAGGCTAGAGTCTCGTTCGTTATCGGAATTAACCAGACAAATCGCTCCACCAACTAAGAACGGCCATGCACCACCACCCACCGAATCAAGAAAGAGCTATCAATCTGTCAATCCTTCCGGTGTCCGGGCCTGGTGAGGTTTCCCGTGTTGAGTCAAATTAAGCCGCAGGCTCCACTCCTGGTGGTGCCCTTCCGTCAATTCCTTTAAGTTTCAGCTTTGCAACCATACTTCCCCCGGAACCCAAAAGCTTTGGTTTCCCGGAGGCTGCCCGCCGAGTCATCGGAGGAACTGCGGCGGATCGCTGGCTGGCATCGTTTATGGTTAGAACTAGGGCGGTATCTGATCGCCTTCGAACCTCTAACTTTCGTTCTTGATTAATGAAAACATACTTGGCAAATGCTTTCGCTTCTGTTCGTCTTGCGACGATCCAAGAATTTCACCTCTAACGTCGCAATACGAATGCCCCCGCCTGTCCCTATTAATCATTACCTCGGGTTCCGAAAACCAACAAAATAGAACCGAGGTCCTATTCCATTATTCCATGCACACAGTATTCAGGCGGGCTTGCCTGCTTTAAGCACTCTAATTTGTTCAAAGTAAACGTGCCGGCCCACCGAGACACTCACTCAAGAGCACCCTGGTAGGATTGCAACGGGGTCCGCCTCGGGACGCACGAGCACGCACGAGGCGCGTCGCACGCCTTCAGCTCGCCCCACCGGCAGGACGTCCCACGATACATGCCAGTTAAACACCGACGGGCGGTGAACCAACAGCGTGGGACACAAATCCAACTACGAGCTTTTTAACCGCAACAACTTTAATATACGCTATTGGAGCTGGAATTACCGCGGCTGCTGGCACCAGACTTGCCCTCCAATAGATACTCGTTAAAGGATTTAAAGTGTACTCATTCCGATTACGGGGCCTCGGATGAGTCCCGTATCGTTATTTTTCGTCACTACCTCCCCGTGCCGGGAGTGGGTAATTTGCGCGCCTGCTGCCTTCCTTGGATGTGGTAGCCGTTTCTCAGGCTCCCTCTCCGGAATCGAACCCTGATTCCCCGTTACCCGTTACAACCATGGTAGGCGCAGAACCTACCATCGACAGTTGATAAGGCAGACATTTGAAAGATGCGTCGCCGGTACGAGGACCGTGCGATCAGCCCAAAGTTATTCAGAGTCACCAAGGCAAACGGACCGGACGAGCCGACCGATTGGTTTTGATCTAATAAAAGCGTCCCTTCCATCTCTGGTCGGGACTCTGTTTGCATGTATTAGCTCTAGAATTACCACAGTTATCCAAGTAACGTGGGTACGATCTAAGGAACCATAACTGATTTAATGAGCCATTCGCGGTTTCACCTTAATGCGGCTTGTACTGAGACATGCATGGCTTAATCTTTGAGACAAGCATATGACTACTGGCAGGATCAACCAGGGAGCTGCGTCAACTAGAGCTGAGCAGCCGGCCGCCCGGGAGTGTGTCCCGGGGGCCCGCGCGAACACGCAAGCGTCCGCTCAATTATTCTGCAAACAGGAGGAGGCTGAGCTCCCCTGCACAATACACCTCGAAACCCTCTCAGGTCCCGGCGGCGCGCAGCGCCGTCCTAAGTACTTGGTCGGGTTCGAGAGAGGCGCAATCGCCCGGAGTTTGGCGAGTAGACGCTTTAGGTGCGACCACCCGTGCTCCCAACTGAGCTTGCCGCTGCCGACAGAGGCCCGGGAGCGTGCTGTCGTGGCATTGCCGGCGGGAGACAACACGCGCCACCTACGGTGGCCGGCAGCTCCAACGCCAGCGCCACAGAAGGACAAAAGCCCCACTTGGGTGCCGAAGCGAACTCTCCCAGCACAGCGCACGCGCCAACACGTCCGCACAGCTGCGATACAATCCACCTGCGAGAACCGCAGAGGCGACCGAGCAGCAGACGGCGTCGCGGCGCCGAGCGCCGGGCGGCGGCGCATCCTCAGCGCACACAGTCCTCAATCGGACCAGCACACTGCAGATGTCCACCGCGCTTCGCACCGGGCCCGCGAGGACCTACTTTGGCCGCACGGCGCCGCGTGCAGGGTGCGCCGGCGCGCAGCTGCGCCGCCTGCCGCCTCCGTCGGCCGGCGCGCCTGCCACTGGCCGCCCCCACCAGCCGGCTGTAGCGCGTGCGCCCACGCACCGCGCGGCCAGCACGCCGGAAGGCCCCCCCTCACCGGCCGGGGACGGTCCCACCCAGCCACCGCCGCGTATCGCTTCACACCCACATGCCATTCACGTTCGTGGGCATGGTGGGTATCGCTGAAACAACCGGTTGGTAGCTCAACCGATCGTCGCCATCACTGATTCACCTCTAGCGAGAACAACCGCACCACAACGGTTTACCAGTTCTTCATTTGCGTAACGTCACCAGCAAACGTAGACGTCCATCGCCATTTGCAAATTCAACGATTGTTGCATGCCTGTGTCAGGTGTCACGACACACTATGTCTGCCCACATACACGCAACAACATGTGCACGCTTCGCGAACACGTGGAAGGTGGCCCCCGTACGTATGCGATGTCCATTGCGCGAACGACTGTCAACCGGCCTCTGTCGCATGTCGCAGATGTGGAACGCAGTGCACCATGCTATCACGGTGTGTGAGAAGAGACGACTACGTCTGACAACACGCGCCACTACATCAACAGACGGCTCATGCTGATCGCCATCCACGGCATACCATACTGCAATCCAGCTCTTATAGGGAGACGACACGTAGCTGAGTGCACAATATTTGGACCGTATGGTTCGCCGTTGTTGGCGCAGTCGTGGTACGGTCACACATGTACCACGATGTATCATTCAGTACATGAGGACCAATGTGCGGTACAGTGTGTGATTTGGACGTACAACATCAGCGGACAGTTGCCACAAGCCGTACCACAACGTAGGCTGTGCTTCGCCATGCGAATGCCAATGAACAACTGCGAAGGGCATTGAGCATGTACGTCCTGCCGCCATCCGCATTACAGTGTATAGCTGCAAGGTGTTTAACATGAAGCGATACTCTGGGGACCGGGCAGTGCGAGTAGCAAACTATATTGCGGGGGTTGCAGTTAGGCAACACTACACTAATTTAACGCGTCGTATGACAATTACAGAGCAGGTTAAGGCCCAACGTGTGTTGGGTTAAGGCCCAACGTGTGTTGGGTTAAGGCCCAACGTGTGTTGGGTTAAGGCCCAACGTGTGTTGGGTTAAGGCCCAACGTGTGTTGGGTTAAGGCCCAACGTGTGTTGGGTTAAGGCCCAACGTGTGTTGGGTTAAGGCCCAACGTGTGTTGGGTTAAGGCCCAACGTGTGTTGGGTTAAGGCCCAACGTGTGTTGGGTTAAGGCCCAACGTGTGTTGGGTTAAGGCCCAACGTGTGTTGGGTTAAGGCCCAACGTGTGTTGGGTTAAGGCCCAACGTGTGTTGGGTTAAGGCCCAACGTGTGTTGGGTTAAGGCCCAACGTGTGTTGGGTTAAGGCCCAACGTGTGTTGGGTTAAGGCCCAACGTGTGTTGGGTTAAGGCCCAACGTGTGTTGGGTTAAGGCCCAACGTGTGTTGGGTTAAGGCCCAACGTGTGTTGGGTTAAGGCCCAACGTGTGTTGGGTTAAGGCCCAACGTGTGTTGGGTTAAGGCGCAACATAGGTTAGGTTAAGGCGCAACATAGGTTAGGTTAAGGCGCAACATAGGTTAGGTTAAGGCGCAACATAGGTTAGGTTAAGGCGCAACATAGGTTAGGTTAAGGCGCAACATAGGTTAGGTTAAGGCGCAACATAGGTTAGGTTACGGCGCAACATAGGTTAGGTTAAGGCGCAACATAGGTTAGGTTAAGGCGCAACATAGGTTAGGTTACGGCGCAACATAGGTTAGGTTAAGGCGCAACATAGGTTAGGTTAAGGCGCAACATAGGTTAGGTTAAGGCGCAACATAGGTTAGGTTAAGGCGCAACATAGGTTAGGTTAAGGCGCAACATAGGTTAGGTTAAGGCGCAACATAGGTTAGGTTAAGGCGCAACATAGGTTAGGTTAAGGCGCAACATAGGTTAGGTTAAGGCGCAACATAGGTTAGGTTAAGGCGCAACATAGGTTAGGTTAAGGCGCAACATAGGTTAGGTTACGGCGCAACATAGGTTAGGTTACGGCGCAACATAGGTTAGGTTACGGCG
>NW_025725436.1:0-2500 GCF_021461395.2 Schistocerca americana | reverse complement strand
AGCAAGCCTGAAGTACGTGGTTGGCGGTCTCCACGGCCTGGCACCCCGCGCGGCATCTGGTGTCCGCCTCCCGCCCGCGACTGCGCCGTGCCTTCGTAGGGAAGGCGTTGATGCGGGCGCGGAGGGCGTCGATGTATTCACGCCCAGATAGCAGGCGACTGGTGTCGGCGACCCACTGATGTTGGCCACTGACGGCGGCAGAAGATGACAGTGCCGCACCGTCAATGGCGATGTGTAGGCGCGCCGCCCACATTTCCCCAACCTGCGTTGACGATTTGAGGAGGTGGCCCTCCCACATTAGGTGGCGCTCCAGCACCTCGATCTCACGCTGTACCTCATCCATGCCTGCACCGTCGCAGGCTGGCCCTATCTTCTTCAGCGCCAGGAGACGGGACCGACGGAGGGTCGGACCCATCCATCGGCAAGATGGAATGCCGAGGCCCCCCTGGGCAACAGGAGCGTGGAAGTATCCCAGGGGGGTGTCCGCCGGAAGGCGGAACCATCTCCTGACGGCGGCCCGGATGGTAACGTCGGCCGACTTCAATGCACCCACCCGGGTGCGGCTGAGGGCCAGCCCGTGGTACAGGCCAGGGAGAAGTACGTTGGTGAGAGCGTGGAGGCGCTGTTGCGGCTTCAGCGGAGCTCGGGAGATGACGTCAAGCTGCTCCACCAGGTGGCTACGTGGATTGAAGACACAGCGACCCGCCGTGGAAAATTGCAGCCCCAGGTACCGGAAGGTTTCACCCACACGCAGGGCAGGCATGGTGGTATTGCCTGCTGTGAAGGTGACATTGCTGTCCACCTTCACCTTCTTCTCGCGCCCTGACGCGACTAAGGCGAGGGTGAAACACTTCCGGGCGTTGATCTGCAGCCCCAGGTGGGCGAGGGCTGCGGTAGCTGCGTCGATGAGGGACTGCAAGCCCCTCGGGGTCGCTGCAAACAGCAAGACGTCATCTGCAAAGGCCGCAGCGTTGACTCTGCGACCGAGGATCCGAGCTCCGATGTGGGAGGGCAGTTGGCCTAAAACGTAGTCCACCGCAAAGTTGAACAGGAGGGGGGAGAGGGGATCGCCCTGGCGAACGCCCCGTGCTGGCTGCACAGACACGCCCACGCCGGCGCCGTCCGCTATCACTGTCGTGCTGCCCTCGTAGCACCGCTCGACATACTCGACAAAGCAATCCGGCAGGCCATGCGCCTTCAGCACGGGGCGAAGGGCAGCATGATCTACCGAATCGAATGCCTTAGATACGTCGATCGATGCCACAAAGACAGAGCGGCAGGAGCGAACTGCGTCGGTGAGAGCAGTGTCCAAGATGAAGGTATTTTCCAACATCCCATCCCGAGGGATGAAAGCCCGCTGACGTTCGTCCACAGCACAAGCGCGCATCAGGCGTGACGCGAGAACCTTGTGAAAGGTCCGCGCCAACACCGAGCAGACCGTAATGGGGCGAAAGTCAGCGGGGGATGTTGGTGCAGCCGTTTTCGGGAGAAGGGACGTCCGCGCGCGAAGCAGGCGTTCCGGAAGGGCGCGGGCCAGAAGGAAGAGATTCATCACTTTCACCAGGACTTCGTGCGGCAGGCGCCGCAACTCCGCTGGGGTAAGGCCGTCCGGCCCGGCTGCTGATCCCCTGGGCGGCAACGCGGCGGCGACCTCCTCACGTGTGACCGGCCCCCATATGCACTCGAGAGCGACAGGCTCTGAGTGCGGGAGGAGGCGGTCACGAATGAAGCCCGCGGTGGAGATGGGCTTCTTGGTGAAGAGGTCCGCCCAGAAGTCCAGCAGACCAGGGATGGCAGGTGGCGGCTGGAGCAGGGTGCCATCCAAGAGGCCGCGCACGCAACGCGCACGCGACCGTCGGAAGGCATCCTGCGTTCTCGCGTACTCCCAGCGGCGCCGCTTGCGCTTCTGGGTCGGCGGCGCGGCAGGCGGCCGCTTCGATGGTTGGCGCGGCCGCTGTGTCCTGGTGATCGATCTCTCCCCTCTGGACCCGACCGACGCGAGGGCATCCGGGAGCATGCCCAGGATGACATCGGGCGGCGTGCCCCGCCCCAGACCGATGACACGATCCAGGGCAGAGAAACGCTGGGCGGAAGCGGGTAGCCCCGCCAGGTGCTCCCAGATGGCGGCGTCAGTCGGCCCCTCCGGCGGCGGCCCGGTGGTATCGGCCGCGAAGTCCTCGGCTGCGTCGACGGGCGGCGCAGCGGCCTCGCCCACGTCAGGCAGCGGGCTCGCCGCTCCCCGGCGGGACGCCGGCTCTTCCCCCCGACCGATCTCAAGCGCCTCCATGAATTGGCGGACAAGCTGCTTGTGGGCAGCTTGCCGCCGTCGGCACTTGATTGCCTCAAGCGTTCGGTCGGGGAACATCCTGATGAGCTCTTGATTTACAAAGAAGAACCGGGCGTCCCTCTCGAGGAACAGTTCGGCCTCTGCCTTGGCGAGCGACAGGACTTCTTCCTCCGTCCACCTCGCGCGATGCCTCTCCGTGACGATCTCCGCGTT
>NW_025725435.1:30000-32220 GCF_021461395.2 Schistocerca americana | reverse complement strand
AGGTTAGGTTAAGGTACGACATAGGTTAGGTTAAGGTACGTCATAGGTTAGGTTAAGGTACGACATAGGTTAGGTTAAGGTACGACATAGGTTAGGTTAAGGTACGACATAGGTTAGGTTAAGGTACGACATAGGTTAGGTTAAGGTACGACATAGGTTAGGTTAAGGTACGACATAGGTTAGGTTAAGGTACGACATAGGTTAGGTTAAGGTACGACATAGGTTAGGTTAAGGTACGACATAGGTTAGGTTAAGGTACGACATAGGTTAGGTTAAGGTACGACATAGGTTAGGTTAAGGTACGACATAGGTTAGGTTAAGGTACGACATAGGTTAGGTTAAGGTACGACATAGGTTAGGTTAAGGTACGACATAGGTTAGGTTAAGGTACGACATAGGTTAGGTTAAGGTACGACATAGGTTAGGTTAAGGTACGACATAGGTTAGGTTAAGGTACGACATAGGTTAGGTTAAGGTACGACATAGGTTAGGTTAAGGTACGACATAGGTTAGGTTACGGTACGACATAGGTTAGGTTACGGTACGACATAGGTTAGGTTACGGTACGACATAGGTTAGGTTACGGTACGACATAGGTTAGGTTACGGTACGACATAGGTTAGGTTACGGTACGACATAGGTTAGGTTACGGTACGACATAGGTTAGGTTACGGTACGACATAGGTTAGGTTACGGTACGACATAGGTTAGGTTACGGTACGATATAGGTTAGGTTACGGTACGATATAGGTTAGGTTAAGGTACACATTGTTGTAAGGAAAGGTTTAATGGGGGGCGGGGCGGGGCGGCCGGTTTGTTGATTGTGATTATAGTAAGTGGATGCCTGCGGCATCATCTGATTTGCCACGTCAGGATGCACCTTTGGCTCATGACAGGCGGCGCTCTCATTCCATGCTTGTGGCAGACCTGTGTCTTTCATTCCTGCCATTGTTTGTGTGCTGTGAGAGGAGGCAGTATTGTGATGTTGGGTGCACCCCTGTGTAGGACATGTGTGGGTGTTGGTGGCTTGGCTGAGCAATGGTGGTTGTCGGGTGGGTGGGATATTCTGTTTTCTGAGTGGACCTCCCAGTCTGGTTATGACAGTGTGGATTGTCTAATGTGGCGGAGAGGATGCACTGGGTGTTGTTCCATGCTGGTGCTTACATATTGTCTGTGTGCGTGTTACAGGCAGAGAGTAGTGCGTGATAAGGGTGTGTGGCTGACGTGTGGTTGTGATTGTGAGCAGAGTCTTTCAGCATGTATACGGACAGTTGTATACATTATCTGTATTCTGATGGCTCTATCTATTACTAATCAGCGCCGTGTATACGTTTAATCCGGTTCCAGTCGAAACTGTTGTATCTCTGTACATTAGTGACACGGCGAGCCCGCTATGTAGTTACTCGTCTCGGCAGCTTCCACCGGTGTATGGCAAATGATTATAAGGAATCAGTCTAGTCGTCAATACCGATGGTGTGACGTCACATGTCTGGGGTGGGGGACGCTGCGCCCTTCCGGTGGGTCATGGCCTAGAAAGACTCTTCCCACGCAGGGGGGCGTGGACTGTCATTGACTCTTCCAGGTAATATACTTGCCGTACGTTCTTGCGACTGCGAGTGCAACGCTCACCGGTACCGACATGGATGGAGCGCCTCCTAGCTGACCGCTCAGCATCGGCATTCGTACAGAGAGCAACGCGGTCGCGTCTCTAGCTCGTAACTGGTACAGCCCGCAGCTCATGTATAGGGACAGCGGGAATGTCGCATATTGGAGATAACTCTTCATGAAACGCATGTTATAGGGGTGGATTGCACATTGCGACTGCGGGAAAAGTCCGCCGTTCATCCGCTGGAGTTGCGAGTTGGGCGGTTGGAGTGGGGCGCAGGTGGAGTGATTGCCGGTCCACGATTTCGTGCGGCAGAGGCGCTGGCGTTGGGGTGCTGTGGTCGACAGAGGACGCAGGCTTTGTGGGTGGGGTCGAAAGATGGGCACTGTGGGCCCATCGATGTCTTGGTCGGCTTGGCGTCTCATAGATGGCGGTATCGTCGTTGCAGGACGTCATGCCGCGGGAGACCTACAGATGGCGCTGTGTTTTGTGGTGCGCTCGACATGGCGGACGTAGTGTTGTCAGATTCGCATAGATGGAGGTATTGCATGTGGTTTCGCCGTATTTTCATAGATGGCGATACCGTTTTGCCGGCATGGTTGGCGTAGTTCCGT
>NW_025725435.1:17500-22500 GCF_021461395.2 Schistocerca americana | reverse complement strand
GTCAACTAGAGCTGAGCAGCCGGCCGCCCGGGAGTGTGTCCCGGGGGCCCGCGCGAACACGCAAGCGTCCGCTCAATTATTCTGCAAACAGGAGGAGGCTGAGCTCCCCTGCACAATACACCTCGAAACCCTCTCAGGTCCCGGCGGCGCGCAGCGCCGTCCTAAGTACTTGGTCGGGTTCGAGAGAGGCGCAATCGCCCGGAGTTTGGCGAGTAGACGCTTTAGGTGCGACCACCCGTGCTCCCAACTGAGCTTGCCGCTGCCGACAGAGGCCCGGGAGCGTGCTGTCGTGGCATTGCCGGCGGGAGACAACACGCGCCACCTACGGTGACCGGCAGCTCCAACGCCAGCGCCACAGAAGGACAAAAGCCCCACTTGGGTGCCGAAGCGAACTCTCCCAGCACAGCGCACGCGCCAACACGTCCGCACAGCTGCGATACAAACCACCTGCGAGAACCGCAGAGGCGACCGAGCAGCAGACGGCGTCGCGGCGCCGAGCGCCGGGCGGCGGCGCATCCTCAGCGCACACAGTCCTCAATCGGACCAGCACACTGCAGATGTCCACCGCGCTTCGCACCGGGCCCGCGAGGACCTACTTTGGCCGCACGGCGCCGCGTGCAGGGTGCGCCGGCGCGCAGCTGCGCCGCCTGCCGCCTCCGTCGGCCGGCGCGCCTGCCACTGGCCGCCCCCACCAGCCGGCTGTAGCGCGTGCGCCCACGCACCGCGCGGCCAGCACGCCGGGAGGCCCCCCCTCACCGGCCGGGGACGGTCCCACCCAGCCACCGCCGCGTATCGCTTCACACCCAGATGCCATTCACGTTCGTGGGCATGGTGGGTATCGCTGGAACAACCGGTTGGTAGCTCAACCGATCGTCGCCATCACTGATTCACCTCTAGCGAGAACAACCGCACCACAACGGTTTACCAGTTGTTCATTTGCATAACGTCACCAGCAAACGTAGGCGTCCATCGCCATTTGCAAATTCAACGATTGTTGCATGCCTGTGTCAGGTGTCACGACACACTATGTCTGCCCACATACACGCAACAACATGTGCACGCTTCGCGAACACGTGGAAGGTGGCCCCCGTACGTATGCGATGTCCATTGCGCGAACGACTGTCAACCGGCCTCTGTCGCATGTCGCAGATGTGGAACGCAGTGCACCATGCTATCACGGTGTGTGAGAAGAGACGACTACGTCTGACAACACGCGCCACTACATCAACAGACGGCTCATGCTGATCGCCATCCAGGGCATACCACACTGCAATCCAGCTCTTATAGGGAGACGACACGTAGCTGAGTGCACAACATTTGGACCGCATGGTTCGCCGTTGTTGGCGCAGTCGTTGTACGGTCACATGTACCACGATGTATCATTCAGTACATGAGGACCAATGTGCAGTACAGTGTGTGATTTGGACGTACAACATCAGCGGACAGTTGACACAGGCCGTACCACAGCGTAGGCTAAGTGCTTCGCACATGCGAATGCCAATGAACAACTGCAAATGCCAATGAACAACTGCAAAGGGCATTGAGCATGTACGTCCTGCTGCCATCCACATTACAGTGTATAGCTGCAAGGTGTTTAACATGAAGCGATACACTGGGGACCGGGCAGTGCGAGTAGCAAACTATATTGCGGGGGTTGCAGTTAGGCAACACTACACTAATTTAACGCGTCGTATGACAATTACAGAGCAGGTTAAGGCCCAACGTGTGTTGGGTTAAGGCCCAACGTGTGTTGGGTTAAGGCCCAACGTGTGTTGGGTTAAGGCCCAACGTGTGTTGGGTTAAGGCCCAACGTGTGTTGGGTTAAGGCCCAACGTGTGTTGGGTTAAGGCCCAACGTGTGTTGGGTTAAGGCCCAACGTGTGTTGGGTTAAGGCCCAACGTGTGTTGGGTTAAGGCCCAACGTGTGTTGGGTTAAGGCCCAACGTGTGTTGGGTTAAGGCCCAACGTGTGTTGGGTTAAGGCCCAACGTGTGTTGGGTTACGTTAAGGGGCAATGTGGGTTACGTTAAGGGGCAATGTGGGTTACGTTAAGGGGCAATGTGGGTTACGTTACGGCGCAATATAGGTTACGTTAAGGCGCAATATCGGTTACGTTAAGGCGCAATACAGGTTACGTTAAGGCGCAATACAGGTTACGTTAAGGCGCAATACAGGTTACGTTAAGGCGCAATACAGGTTACGTTAAGGCGCAATACAGGTTACGTTAAGGCGCAATACAGGTTACGTTAAGGCGCAATACAGGTTACGTTAAGGCGCAATACAGGTTACGTTAAGGCGCAATGCAGGTTACGTTAAGGCGCAATGCAGGTTACGTTAAGGCGCAATACAGGTTACGTTAAGGCGCAATACAGGTTACGTTAAGGCGCAATACAGGTTACGTTAAGGCGCAATACAGGTTACGTTAAGGCGCAATACAGGTTACGTTAAGGCGCAATACAGGTTACGTTAAGGCGCAATACAGGTTACGTTAAGGCGCAATACAGGTTACGTTAAGGCGCAATACAGGTTACGTTAAGGCGCAATACAGGTTACGTTAAGGCGCAATACAGGTTACGTTAAGGCGCAATACAGGTTACGTTAAGGCGCAATACAGGTTACGTTAAGGCGCAATACAGGTTACGTTAAGGCGCAATACAGGTTACGTTAAGGCGCAATACAGGTTACGTTAAGGCGCAATACAGGTTACGTTAAGGCGCAATACAGGTTACGTTAAGGCGCAATACAGGTTACGTTAAGGCGCAATACAGGTTAGGTTAAGGCGCAATACAGGTTACGTTAAGGCGCAATACAGGTTAGGTTAAGGTACGACATAGGTTAGGTTAAGGTACGACATAGGTTAGGTTAAGGTACGACATAGGTTAGGTTAAGGTACGACATAGGTTAGGTTAAGGTACGACATAGGTTAGGTTAAGGTACGACATAGGTTAGGTTAAGGTACGACATAGGTTAGGTTAAGGTACGACATAGGTTAGGTTAAGGTACGACATAGGTTAGGTTAAGGTACGACATAGGTTAGGTTAAGGTACGACATAGGTTAGGTTAAGGTACGACATAGGTTAGGTTAAGGTACGACATAGGTTAGGTTAAGGTACGACATAGGTTAGGTTAAGGTACGACATAGGTTAGGTTAAGGTACGACATAGGTTAGGTTAAGGTACGACATAGGTTAGGTTAAGGTACGACATAGGTTAGGTTAAGGTACGACATAGGTTAGGTTAAGGTACGACATAGGTTAGGTTAAGGTACGACATAGGTTAGGTTAAGGTACGACATAGGTTAGGTTAAGGTACGACATAGGTTAGGTTAAGGTACGACATAGGTTAGGTTAAGGTACGACATAGGTTAGGTTAAGGTACGACATAGGTTAGGTTAAGGTACGACATAGGTTAGGTTAAGGTACGACATAGGTTAGGTTAAGGTACGACATAGGTTAGGTTAAGGTACGACATAGGTTAGGTTAAGGTACGACATAGGTTAGGTTACGGTACGACATAGGTTAGGTTACGGTACGACATAGGTTAGGTTACGGTACGACATAGGTTAGGTTACGGTACGACATAGGTTAGGTTACGGTACGACATAGGTTAGGTTACGGTACGACATAGGTTAGGTTACGGTACGACATAGGTTAGGTTACGGTACGACATAGGTTAGGTTACGGTACGACATAGGTTAGGTTACGGTACGACATAGGTTAGGTTACGGTACGATATAGGTTAGGTTACGGTACGATATAGGTTAGGTTAAGGTACACATTGTTGTAAGGAAAGGTTTAATGGGGGGCGGGGCGGGGCGGCCGGTTTGTTGATTGTGATTATAGTAAGTGGATGCCTGCGGCATCATCTGATTTGCCACGTCAGGATGCACCTTTGGCTCATGACAGGCGGCGCTCTCATTCCATGCTTGTGGCAGACCTGTGTCTTTCATTCCTGCCATTGTTTGTGTGCTGTGAGAGGAGGCAGTATTGTGATGTTGGGTGCACCCCTGTGTAGGACATGTGTGGGTGTTGGTGGCTTGGCTGAGCAATGGTGGTTGTCGGGTGGGTGGGATATTCTGTTTTCTGAGTGGACCTCCCAGTCTGGTTATGACAGTGTGGATTGTCTAATGTGGCGGAGAGGATGCACTGGGTGTTGTTCCATGCTGGTGCTTACATATTGTCTGTGTGCGTGTTACAGGCAGAGAGTAGTGCGTGATAAGGGTGTGTGGCTGACGTGTGGTTGTGATTGTGAGCAGAGTCTTTCAGCATGTATACGGACAGTTGTATACATTATCTGTATTCTGATGGCTCTATCTATTACTAATCAGCGCCGTGTATACGTTTAATCCGGTTCCAGTCGAAACTGTTGTATCTCTGTACATTAGTGACACGGCGAGCCCGCTATGTAGTTACTCGTCTCGGCAGCTTCCACCGGTGTATGGCAAATGATTATAAGGAATCAGTCTAGTCGTCAATACCGATGGTGTGACGTCACATGTCTGGGGTGGGGGACGCTGCGCCCTTCCGGTGGGTCATGGCCTAGAAAGACTCTTCCCACGCAGGGGGGCGTGGACTGTCATTGACTCTTCCAGGTAATATACTTGCCGTACGTTCTTGCGACTGCGAGTGCAACGCTCACCGGTACCGACATGGATGGAGCGCCTCCTAGCTGACCGCTCAGCATCGGCATTCGTACAGAGAGCAACGCGGTCGCGTCTCTAGCTCGTAACTGGTACAGCCCGCAGCTCATGTATAGGGACAGCGGGAATGTCGCATATTGGAGATAACTCTTCATGAAACGCATGTTATAGGGGTGGATTGCACATTGCGACTGCGGGAAAAGTCCGCCGTTCATCCGCTGGAGTTGCGAGTTGGGCGGTTGGAGTGGGGCGCAGGTGGAGTGATTGCCGGTCCACGATTTCGTGCGGCAGAGGCGCTGGCGTTGGGGTGCTGTGGTCGACAGAGGACGCAGGCTTTGTGGGTGGGGTCGAAAGATGGGCACTG
>NW_025725435.1:5000-10000 GCF_021461395.2 Schistocerca americana | reverse complement strand
TTGATCTAATAAAAGCGTCCCTTCCATCTCTGGTCGGGACTCTGTTTGCATGTATTAGCTCTAGAATTACCACAGTTATCCAAGTAACGTGGGTACGATCTAAGGAACCATAACTGATTTAATGAGCCATTCGCGGTTTCACCTTAATGCGGCTTGTACTGAGACATGCATGGCTTAATCTTTGAGACAAGCATATGACTACTGGCAGGATCAACCAGGGAGCTGCGTCAACTAGAGCTGAGCAGCCGGCCGCCCGGGAGTGTGTCCCGGGGGCCCGCGCGAACACGCAAGCGTCCGCTCAATTATTCTGCAAACAGGAGGAGGCTGAGCTCCCCTGCACAATACACCTCGAAACCCTCTCAGGTCCCGGCGGCGCGCAGCGCCGTCCTAAGTACTTGGTCGGGTTCGAGAGAGGCGCAATCGCCCGGAGTTTGGCGAGTAGACGCTTTAGGTGCGACCACCCGTGCTCCCAACTGAGCTTGCCGCTGCCGACAGAGGCCCGGGAGCGTGCTGTCGTGGCATTGCCGGCGGGAGACAACACGCGCCACCTACGGTGACCGGCAGCTCCAACGCCAGCGCCACAGAAGGACAAAAGCCCCACTTGGGTGCCGAAGCGAACTCTCCCAGCACAGCGCACGCGCCAACACGTCCGCACAGCTGCGATACAAACCACCTGCGAGAACCGCAGAGGCGACCGAGCAGCAGACGGCGTCGCGGCGCCGAGCGCCGGGCGGCGGCGCATCCTCAGCGCACACAGTCCTCAATCGGACCAGCACACTGCAGATGTCCACCGCGCTTCGCACCGGGCCCGCGAGGACCTACTTTGGCCGCACGGCGCCGCGTGCAGGGTGCGCCGGCGCGCAGCTGCGCCGCCTGCCGCCTCCGTCGGCCGGCGCGCCTGCCACTGGCCGCCCCCACCAGCCGGCTGTAGCGCGTGCGCCCACGCACCGCGCGGCCAGCACGCCGGGAGGCCCCCCCTCACCGGCCGGGGACGGTCCCACCCAGCCACCGCCGCGTATCGCTTCACACCCAGATGCCATTCACGTTCGTGGGCATGGTGGGTATCGCTGGAACAACCGGTTGGTAGCTCAACCGATCGTCGCCATCACTGATTCACCTCTAGCGAGAACAACCGCACCACAACGGTTTACCAGTTGTTCATTTGCATAACGTCACCAGCAAACGTAGGCGTCCATCGCCATTTGCAAATTCAACGATTGTTGCATGCCTGTGTCAGGTGTCACGACACACTATGTCTGCCCACATACACGCAACAACATGTGCACGCTTCGCGAACACGTGGAAGGTGGCCCCCGTACGTATGCGATGTCCATTGCGCGAACGACTGTCAACCGGCCTCTGTCGCATGTCGCAGATGTGGAACGCAGTGCACCATGCTATCACGGTGTGTGAGAAGAGACGACTACGTCTGACAACACGCGCCACTACATCAACAGACGGCTCATGCTGATCGCCATCCAGGGCATACCACACTGCAATCCAGCTCTTATAGGGAGACGACACGTAGCTGAGTGCACAACATTTGGACCGCATGGTTCGCCGTTGTTGGCGCAGTCGTTGTACGGTCACATGTACCACGATGTATCATTCAGTACATGAGGACCAATGTGCAGTACAGTGTGTGATTTGGACGTACAACATCAGCGGACAGTTGACACAGGCCGTACCACAGCGTAGGCTAAGTGCTTCGCACATGCGAATGCCAATGAACAACTGCAAATGCCAATGAACAACTGCAAAGGGCATTGAGCATGTACGTCCTGCTGCCATCCACATTACAGTGTATAGCTGCAAGGTGTTTAACATGAAGCGATACACTGGGGACCGGGCAGTGCGAGTAGCAAACTATATTGCGGGGGTTGCAGTTAGGCAACACTACACTAATTTAACGCGTCGTATGACAATTACAGAGCAGGTTAAGGCCCAACGTGTGTTGGGTTAAGGCCCAACGTGTGTTGGGTTAAGGCCCAACGTGTGTTGGGTTAAGGCCCAACGTGTGTTGGGTTAAGGCCCAACGTGTGTTGGGTTAAGGCCCAACGTGTGTTGGGTTAAGGCCCAACGTGTGTTGGGTTAAGGCCCAACGTGTGTTGGGTTAAGGCCCAACGTGTGTTGGGTTAAGGCCCAACGTGTGTTGGGTTAAGGCCCAACGTGTGTTGGGTTAAGGCCCAACGTGTGTTGGGTTAAGGCCCAACGTGTGTTGGGTTAAGGCCCAACGTGTGTTGGGTTACGTTAAGGGGCAATGTGGGTTACGTTAAGGGGCAATGTGGGTTACGTTAAGGGGCAATGTGGGTTACGTTACGGCGCAATATAGGTTACGTTACGGCGCAATATAGGTTACGTTAAGGCGCAATATCGGTTACGTTAAGGCGCAATACAGGTTACGTTAAGGCGCAATACAGGTTACGTTAAGGCGCAATACAGGTTACGTTAAGGCGCAATACAGGTTACGTTAAGGCGCAATACAGGTTACGTTAAGGCGCAATACAGGTTACGTTAAGGCGCAATACAGGTTACGTTAAGGCGCAATACAGGTTACGTTAAGGCGCAATGCAGGTTACGTTAAGGCGCAATGCAGGTTACGTTAAGGCGCAATACAGGTTACGTTAAGGCGCAATACAGGTTACGTTAAGGCGCAATACAGGTTACGTTAAGGCGCAATACAGGTTACGTTAAGGCGCAATACAGGTTACGTTAAGGCGCAATACAGGTTACGTTAAGGCGCAATACAGGTTACGTTAAGGCGCAATACAGGTTACGTTAAGGCGCAATACAGGTTACGTTAAGGCGCAATACAGGTTACGTTAAGGCGCAATACAGGTTACGTTAAGGCGCAATACAGGTTACGTTAAGGCGCAATACAGGTTACGTTAAGGCGCAATACAGGTTACGTTAAGGCGCAATACAGGTTACGTTAAGGCGCAATACAGGTTACGTTAAGGCGCAATACAGGTTACGTTAAGGCGCAATACAGGTTACGTTAAGGCGCAATACAGGTTACGTTAAGGCGCAATACAGGTTAGGTTAAGGCGCAATACAGGTTAGGTTAAGGTACGACATAGGTTAGGTTAAGGTACGACATAGGTTAGGTTAAGGTACGACATAGGTTAGGTTAAGGTACGACATAGGTTAGGTTAAGGTACGACATAGGTTAGGTTAAGGTACGACATAGGTTAGGTTAAGGTACGACATAGGTTAGGTTAAGGTACGACATAGGTTAGGTTAAGGTACGACATAGGTTAGGTTAAGGTACGACATAGGTTAGGTTAAGGTACGACATAGGTTAGGTTAAGGTACGACATAGGTTAGGTTAAGGTACGACATAGGTTAGGTTAAGGTACGACATAGGTTAGGTTAAGGTACGACATAGGTTAGGTTAAGGTACGACATAGGTTAGGTTAAGGTACGACATAGGTTAGGTTAAGGTACGACATAGGTTAGGTTAAGGTACGACATAGGTTAGGTTAAGGTACGACATAGGTTAGGTTAAGGTACGACATAGGTTAGGTTAAGGTACGACATAGGTTAGGTTAAGGTACGACATAGGTTAGGTTAAGGTACGACATAGGTTAGGTTAAGGTACGACATAGGTTAGGTTAAGGTACGACATAGGTTAGGTTAAGGTACGACATAGGTTAGGTTAAGGTACGACATAGGTTAGGTTAAGGTACGACATAGGTTAGGTTAAGGTACGACATAGGTTAGGTTAAGGTACGACATAGGTTAGGTTAAGGTACGACATAGGTTAGGTTAAGGTACGACATAGGTTAGGTTACGGTACGACATAGGTTAGGTTACGGTACGACATAGGTTAGGTTACGGTACGACATAGGTTAGGTTACGGTACGACATAGGTTAGGTTACGGTACGACATAGGTTAGGTTACGGTACGACATAGGTTAGGTTACGGTACGACATAGGTTAGGTTACGGTACGACATAGGTTAGGTTACGGTACGACATAGGTTAGGTTACGGTACGATATAGGTTAGGTTACGGTACGATATAGGTTAGGTTAAGGTACACATTGTTGTAAGGAAAGGTTTAATGGGGGGCGGGGCGGGGCGGCCGGTTTGTTGATTGTGATTATAGTAAGTGGATGCCTGCGGCATCATCTGATTTGCCACGTCAGGATGCACCTTTGGCTCATGACAGGCGGCGCTCTCATTCCATGCTTGTGGCAGACCTGTGTCTTTCATTCCTGCCATTGTTTGTGTGCTGTGAGAGGAGGCAGTATTGTGATGTTGGGTGCACCCCTGTGTAGGACATGTGTGGGTGTTGGTGGCTTGGCTGAGCAATGGTGGTTGTCGGGTGGGTGGGATATTCTGTTTTCTGAGTGGACCTCCCAGTCTGGTTATGACAGTGTGGATTGTCTAATGTGGCGGAGAGGATGCACTGGGTGTTGTTCCATGCTGGTGCTTACATATTGTCTGTGTGCGTGTTACAGGCAGAGAGTAGTGCGTGATAAGGGTGTGTGGCTGACGTGTGGTTGTGATTGTGAGCAGAGTCTTTCAGCATGTATACGGACAGTTGTATACATTATCTGTATTCTGATGGCTCTATCTATTACTAATCAGCGCCGTGTATACGTTTAATCCGGTTCCAGTCGAAACTGTTGTATCTCTGTACATTAGTGACACGGCGAGCCCGCTATGTAGTTACTCGTCTCGGCAGCTTCCACCGGTGTATGGCAAATGATTATAAGGAATCAGTCTAGTCGTCAATACCGATGGTGTGACGTCACATGTCTGGGGTGGGGGACGCTGCGCCCTTCCGGTGGGTCATGGCCTAGAAAGACTCTTCCCACGCAGGGGGGCGTGGACTGTCATTGACTCTTCCAGGTAATATACTTGCCGTACGTTCTTGCGACTGCGAGTGCAACGCTCACCGGTACCGACATGGATGGAGCGCCTCCTAGCTGACCGCTCAGCATCGGCATTCGTACAGAGAGCAACGCGGTCGCGTCTCTAGCTCGTAACTGGT
>NW_025725434.1:0-27500 GCF_021461395.2 Schistocerca americana | reverse complement strand
TTAGGTTAGGTTAGGTTAGGTTAGGTTAGGTTAGGTTAGGTTAGGTTAGGTTAGGTTAGGTTAGGTTAGGTTAGGTTAGGTTAGGTTAGGTTAGGTTAGGTTAGGTTAGGTTAGGTTAGGTTAGGTTAGGTTAGGTTAGGTTAGGTTAGGTTAGGTTAGGTTAGGTTAGGTTAGGTTAGGTTAGGTTAGGTTAGGTTAGGTTAGGTTAGGTTAGGTTAGGTTAGGTTAGGTTAGGTTAGGTTAGGTTAGGTTAGGTTAGGTTAGGTTAGGTTAGGTTAGGTTAGGTTAGGTTAGGTTAGGTTAGGTTAGGTTAGGTTAGGTTAGGTTAGGTTAGGTTAGGTTAGGTTAGGTTAGGTTAGGTTAGGTTAGGTTAGGTTAGGTTAGGTTAGGTTAGGTTAGGTTAGGTTAGGTTAGGTTAGGTTAGGTTAGGTTAGGTTAGGTTAGGTTAGGTTAGGTTAGGTTAGGTTAGGTTAGGTTAGGTTAGGTTAGGTTAGGTTAGGTTAGGTTAGGTTAGGTTAGGTTAGGTTAGGTTAGGTTAGGTTAGGTTAGGTTAGGTTAGGTTAGGTTAGGTTAGGTTAGGTTAGGTTAGGTTAGGTTAGGTTAGGTTAGGTTAGGTTAGGTTAGGTTAGGTTAGGTTAGGTTAGGTTAGGTTAGGTTAGGTTAGGTTAGGTTAGGTTAGGTTAGGTTAGGTTAGGTTAGGTTAGGTTAGGTTAGGTTAGGTTAGGTTAGGTTAGGTTAGGTTAGGTTAGGTTAGGTTAGGTTAGGTTAGGTTAGGTTAGGTTAGGTTAGGTTAGGTTAGGTTAGGTTAGGTTAGGTTAGGTTAGGTTAGGTTAGGTTAGGTTAGGTTAGGTTAGGTTAGGTTAGGTTAGGTTAGGTTAGGTTAGGTTAGGTTAGGTTAGGTTAGGTTAGGTTAGGTTAGGTTAGGTTAGGTTAGGTTAGGTTAGGTTAGGTTAGGTTAGGTTAGGTTAGGTTAGGTTAGGTTAGGTTAGGTTAGGTTAGGTTAGGTTAGGTTAGGTTAGGTTAGGTTAGGTTAGGTTAGGTTAGGTTAGGTTAGGTTAGGTTAGGTTAGGTTAGGTTAGGTTAGGTTAGGTTAGGTTAGGTTAGGTTAGGTTAGGTTAGGTTAGGTTAGGTTAGGTTAGGTTAGGTTAGGTTAGGTTAGGTTAGGTTAGGTTAGGTTAGGTTAGGTTAGGTTAGGTTAGGTTAGGTTAGGTTAGGTTAGGTTAGGTTAGGTTAGGTTAGGTTAGGTTAGGTTAGGTTAGGTTAGGTTAGGTTAGGTTAGGTTAGGTTAGGTTAGGTTAGGTTAGGTTAGGTTAGGTTAGGTTAGGTTAGGTTAGGTTAGGTTAGGTTAGGTTAGGTTAGGTTAGGTTAGGTTAGGTTAGGTTAGGTTAGGTTAGGTTAGGTTAGGTTAGGTTAGGTTAGGTTAGGTTAGGTTAGGTTAGGTTAGGTTAGGTTAGGTTAGGTTAGGTTAGGTTAGGTTAGGTTAGGTTAGGTTAGGTTAGGTTAGGTTAGGTTAGGTTAGGTTAGGTTAGGTTAGGTTAGGTTAGGTTAGGTTAGGTTAGGTTAGGTTAGGTTAGGTTAGGTTAGGTTAGGTTAGGTTAGGTTAGGTTAGGTTAGGTTAGGTTAGGTTAGGTTAGGTTAGGTTAGGTTAGGTTAGGTTAGGTTAGGTTAGGTTAGGTTAGGTTAGGTTAGGTTAGGTTAGGTTAGGTTAGGTTAGGTTAGGTTAGGTTAGGTTAGGTTAGGTTAGGTTAGGTTAGGTTAGGTTAGGTTAGGTTAGGTTAGGTTAGGTTAGGTTAGGTTAGGTTAGGTTAGGTTAGGTTAGGTTAGGTTAGGTTAGGTTAGGTTAGGTTAGGTTAGGTTAGGTTAGGTTAGGTTAGGTTAGGTTAGGTTAGGTTAGGTTAGGTTAGGTTAGGTTAGGTTAGGTTAGGTTAGGTTAGGTTAGGTTAGGTTAGGTTAGGTTAGGTTAGGTTAGGTTAGGTTAGGTTAGGTTAGGTTAGGTTAGGTTAGGTTAGGTTAGGTTAGGTTAGGTTAGGTTAGGTTAGGTTAGGTTAGGTTAGGTTAGGTTAGGTTAGGTTAGGTTAGGTTAGGTTAGGTTAGGTTAGGTTAGGTTAGGTTAGGTTAGGTTAGGTTAGGTTAGGTTAGGTTAGGTTAGGTTAGGTTAGGTTAGGTTAGGTTAGGTTAGGTTAGGTTAGGTTAGGTTAGGTTAGGTTAGGTTAGGTTAGGTTAGGTTAGGTTAGGTTAGGTTAGGTTAGGTTAGGTTAGGTTAGGTTAGGTTAGGTTAGGTTAGGTTAGGTTAGGTTAGGTTAGGTTAGGTTAGGTTAGGTTAGGTTAGGTTAGGTTAGGTTAGGTTAGGTTAGGTTAGGTTAGGTTAGGTTAGGTTAGGTTAGGTTAGGTTAGGTTAGGTTAGGTTAGGTTAGGTTAGGTTAGGTTAGGTTAGGTTAGGTTAGGTTAGGTTAGGTTAGGTTAGGTTAGGTTAGGTTAGGTTAGGTTAGGTTAGGTTAGGTTAGGTTAGGTTAGGTTAGGTTAGGTTAGGTTAGGTTAGGTTAGGTTAGGTTAGGTTAGGTTAGGTTAGGTTAGGTTAGGTTAGGTTAGGTTAGGTTAGGTTAGGTTAGGTTAGGTTAGGTTAGGTTAGGTTAGGTTAGGTTAGGTTAGGTTAGGTTAGGTTAGGTTAGGTTAGGTTAGGTTAGGTTAGGTTAGGTTAGGTTAGGTTAGGTTAGGTTAGGTTAGGTTAGGTTAGGTTAGGTTAGGTTAGGTTAGGTTAGGTTAGGTTAGGTTAGGTTAGGTTAGGTTAGGTTAGGTTAGGTTAGGTTAGGTTAGGTTAGGTTAGGTTAGGTTAGGTTAGGTTAGGTTAGGTTAGGTTAGGTTAGGTTAGGTTAGGTTAGGTTAGGTTAGGTTAGGTTAGGTTAGGTTAGGTTAGGTTAGGTTAGGTTAGGTTAGGTTAGGTTAGGTTAGGTTAGGTTAGGTTAGGTTAGGTTAGGTTAGGTTAGGTTAGGTTAGGTTAGGTTAGGTTAGGTTAGGTTAGGTTAGGTTAGGTTAGGTTAGGTTAGGTTAGGTTAGGTTAGGTTAGGTTAGGTTAGGTTAGGTTAGGTTAGGTTAGGTTAGGTTAGGTTAGGTTAGGTTAGGTTAGGTTAGGTTAGGTTAGGTTAGGTTAGGTTAGGTTAGGTTAGGTTAGGTTAGGTTAGGTTAGGTTAGGTTAGGTTAGGTTAGGTTAGGTTAGGTTAGGTTAGGTTAGGTTAGGTTAGGTTAGGTTAGGTTAGGTTAGGTTAGGTTAGGTTAGGTTAGGTTAGGTTAGGTTAGGTTAGGTTAGGTTAGGTTAGGTTAGGTTAGGTTAGGTTAGGTTAGGTTAGGTTAGGTTAGGTTAGGTTAGGTTAGGTTAGGTTAGGTTAGGTTAGGTTAGGTTAGGTTAGGTTAGGTTAGGTTAGGTTAGGTTAGGTTAGGTTAGGTTAGGTTAGGTTAGGTTAGGTTAGGTTAGGTTAGGTTAGGTTAGGTTAGGTTAGGTTAGGTTAGGTTAGGTTAGGTTAGGTTAGGTTAGGTTAGGTTAGGTTAGGTTAGGTTAGGTTAGGTTAGGTTAGGTTAGGTTAGGTTAGGTTAGGTTAGGTTAGGTTAGGTTAGGTTAGGTTAGGTTAGGTTAGGTTAGGTTAGGTTAGGTTAGGTTAGGTTAGGTTAGGTTAGGTTAGGTTAGGTTAGGTTAGGTTAGGTTAGGTTAGGTTAGGTTAGGTTAGGTTAGGTTAGGTTAGGTTAGGTTAGGTTAGGTTAGGTTAGGTTAGGTTAGGTTAGGTTAGGTTAGGTTAGGTTAGGTTAGGTTAGGTTAGGTTAGGTTAGGTTAGGTTAGGTTAGGTTAGGTTAGGTTAGGTTAGGTTAGGTTAGGTTAGGTTAGGTTAGGTTAGGTTAGGTTAGGTTAGGTTAGGTTAGGTTAGGTTAGGTTAGGTTAGGTTAGGTTAGGTTAGGTTAGGTTAGGTTAGGTTAGGTTAGGTTAGGTTAGGTTAGGTTAGGTTAGGTTAGGTTAGGTTAGGTTAGGTTAGGTTAGGTTAGGTTAGGTTAGGTTAGGTTAGGTTAGGTTAGGTTAGGTTAGGTTAGGTTAGGTTAGGTTAGGTTAGGTTAGGTTAGGTTAGGTTAGGTTAGGTTAGGTTAGGTTAGGTTAGGTTAGGTTAGGTTAGGTTAGGTTAGGTTAGGTTAGGTTAGGTTAGGTTAGGTTAGGTTAGGTTAGGTTAGGTTAGGTTAGGTTAGGTTAGGTTAGGTTAGGTTAGGTTAGGTTAGGTTAGGTTAGGTTAGGTTAGGTTAGGTTAGGTTAGGTTAGGTTAGGTTAGGTTAGGTTAGGTTAGGTTAGGTTAGGTTAGGTTAGGTTAGGTTAGGTTAGGTTAGGTTAGGTTAGGTTAGGTTAGGTTAGGTTAGGTTAGGTTAGGTTAGGTTAGGTTAGGTTAGGTTAGGTTAGGTTAGGTTAGGTTAGGTTAGGTTAGGTTAGGTTAGGTTAGGTTAGGTTAGGTTAGGTTAGGTTAGGTTAGGTTAGGTTAGGTTAGGTTAGGTTAGGTTAGGTTAGGTTAGGTTAGGTTAGGTTAGGTTAGGTTAGGTTAGGTTAGGTTAGGTTAGGTTAGGTTAGGTTAGGTTAGGTTAGGTTAGGTTAGGTTAGGTTAGGTTAGGTTAGGTTAGGTTAGGTTAGGTTAGGTTAGGTTAGGTTAGGTTAGGTTAGGTTAGGTTAGGTTAGGTTAGGTTAGGTTAGGTTAGGTTAGGTTAGGTTAGGTTAGGTTAGGTTAGGTTAGGTTAGGTTAGGTTAGGTTAGGTTAGGTTAGGTTAGGTTAGGTTAGGTTAGGTTAGGTTAGGTTAGGTTAGGTTAGGTTAGGTTAGGTTAGGTTAGGTTAGGTTAGGTTAGGTTAGGTTAGGTTAGGTTAGGTTAGGTTAGGTTAGGTTAGGTTAGGTTAGGTTAGGTTAGGTTAGGTTAGGTTAGGTTAGGTTAGGTTAGGTTAGGTTAGGTTAGGTTAGGTTAGGTTAGGTTAGGTTAGGTTAGGTTAGGTTAGGTTAGGTTAGGTTAGGTTAGGTTAGGTTAGGTTAGGTTAGGTTAGGTTAGGTTAGGTTAGGTTAGGTTAGGTTAGGTTAGGTTAGGTTAGGTTAGGTTAGGTTAGGTTAGGTTAGGTTAGGTTAGGTTAGGTTAGGTTAGGTTAGGTTAGGTTAGGTTAGGTTAGGTTAGGTTAGGTTAGGTTAGGTTAGGTTAGGTTAGGTTAGGTTAGGTTAGGTTAGGTTAGGTTAGGTTAGGTTAGGTTAGGTTAGGTTAGGTTAGGTTAGGTTAGGTTAGGTTAGGTTAGGTTAGGTTAGGTTAGGTTAGGTTAGGTTAGGTTAGGTTAGGTTAGGTTAGGTTAGGTTAGGTTAGGTTAGGTTAGGTTAGGTTAGGTTAGGTTAGGTTAGGTTAGGTTAGGTTAGGTTAGGTTAGGTTAGGTTAGGTTAGGTTAGGTTAGGTTAGGTTAGGTTAGGTTAGGTTAGGTTAGGTTAGGTTAGGTTAGGTTAGGTTAGGTTAGGTTAGGTTAGGTTAGGTTAGGTTAGGTTAGGTTAGGTTAGGTTAGGTTAGGTTAGGTTAGGTTAGGTTAGGTTAGGTTAGGTTAGGTTAGGTTAGGTTAGGTTAGGTTAGGTTAGGTTAGGTTAGGTTAGGTTAGGTTAGGTTAGGTTAGGTTAGGTTAGGTTAGGTTAGGTTAGGTTAGGTTAGGTTAGGTTAGGTTAGGTTAGGTTAGGTTAGGTTAGGTTAGGTTAGGTTAGGTTAGGTTAGGTTAGGTTAGGTTAGGTTAGGTTAGGTTAGGTTAGGTTAGGTTAGGTTAGGTTAGGTTAGGTTAGGTTAGGTTAGGTTAGGTTAGGTTAGGTTAGGTTAGGTTAGGTTAGGTTAGGTTAGGTTAGGTTAGGTTAGGTTAGGTTAGGTTAGGTTAGGTTAGGTTAGGTTAGGTTAGGTTAGGTTAGGTTAGGTTAGGTTAGGTTAGGTTAGGTTAGGTTAGGTTAGGTTAGGTTAGGTTAGGTTAGGTTAGGTTAGGTTAGGTTAGGTTAGGTTAGGTTAGGTTAGGTTAGGTTAGGTTAGGTTAGGTTAGGTTAGGTTAGGTTAGGTTAGGTTAGGTTAGGTTAGGTTAGGTTAGGTTAGGTTAGGTTAGGTTAGGTTAGGTTAGGTTAGGTTAGGTTAGGTTAGGTTAGGTTAGGTTAGGTTAGGTTAGGTTAGGTTAGGTTAGGTTAGGTTAGGTTAGGTTAGGTTAGGTTAGGTTAGGTTAGGTTAGGTTAGGTTAGGTTAGGTTAGGTTAGGTTAGGTTAGGTTAGGTTAGGTTAGGTTAGGTTAGGTTAGGTTAGGTTAGGTTAGGTTAGGTTAGGTTAGGTTAGGTTAGGTTAGGTTAGGTTAGGTTAGGTTAGGTTAGGTTAGGTTAGGTTAGGTTAGGTTAGGTTAGGTTAGGTTAGGTTAGGTTAGGTTAGGTTAGGTTAGGTTAGGTTAGGTTAGGTTAGGTTAGGTTAGGTTAGGTTAGGTTAGGTTAGGTTAGGTTAGGTTAGGTTAGGTTAGGTTAGGTTAGGTTAGGTTAGGTTAGGTTAGGTTAGGTTAGGTTAGGTTAGGTTAGGTTAGGTTAGGTTAGGTTAGGTTAGGTTAGGTTAGGTTAGGTTAGGTTAGGTTAGGTTAGGTTAGGTTAGGTTAGGTTAGGTTAGGTTAGGTTAGGTTAGGTTAGGTTAGGTTAGGTTAGGTTAGGTTAGGTTAGGTTAGGTTAGGTTAGGTTAGGTTAGGTTAGGTTAGGTTAGGTTAGGTTAGGTTAGGTTAGGTTAGGTTAGGTTAGGTTAGGTTAGGTTAGGTTAGGTTAGGTTAGGTTAGGTTAGGTTAGGTTAGGTTAGGTTAGGTTAGGTTAGGTTAGGTTAGGTTAGGTTAGGTTAGGTTAGGTTAGGTTAGGTTAGGTTAGGTTAGGTTAGGTTAGGTTAGGTTAGGTTAGGTTAGGTTAGGTTAGGTTAGGTTAGGTTAGGTTAGGTTAGGTTAGGTTAGGTTAGGTTAGGTTAGGTTAGGTTAGGTTAGGTTAGGTTAGGTTAGGTTAGGTTAGGTTAGGTTAGGTTAGGTTAGGTTAGGTTAGGTTAGGTTAGGTTAGGTTAGGTTAGGTTAGGTTAGGTTAGGTTAGGTTAGGTTAGGTTAGGTTAGGTTAGGTTAGGTTAGGTTAGGTTAGGTTAGGTTAGGTTAGGTTAGGTTAGGTTAGGTTAGGTTAGGTTAGGTTAGGTTAGGTTAGGTTAGGTTAGGTTAGGTTAGGTTAGGTTAGGTTAGGTTAGGTTAGGTTAGGTTAGGTTAGGTTAGGTTAGGTTAGGTTAGGT
The DNA here is from genome assembly GCF_021461395.2 of Schistocerca americana. NCBI lineage: Eukaryota > Metazoa > Arthropoda > Insecta > Orthoptera > Acrididae > Schistocerca > Schistocerca americana. Next base: position 20,204 of record NW_025725434.1, on the reverse strand, counting down.
TAGGTTAGGTTAGGTTAGGTTAGGTTAGGTTAGGTTAGGTTAGGTTAGGTTAGGTTAGGTTAGGTTAGGTTAGGTTAGGTTAGGTTAGGTTAGGTTAGGTTAGGTTAGGTTAGGTTAGGTTAGGTTAGGTTAGGTTAGGTTAGGTTAGGTTAGGTTAGGTTAGGTTAGGTTAGGTTAGGTTAGGTTAGGTTAGGTTAGGTTAGGTTAGGTTAGGTTAGGTTAGGTTAGGTTAGGTTAGGTTAGGTTAGGTTAGGTTAGGTTAGGTTAGGTTAGGTTAGGTTAGGTTAGGTTAGGTTAGGTTAGGTTAGGTTAGGTTAGGTTAGGTTAGGTTAGGTTAGGTTAGGTTAGGTTAGGTTAGGTTAGGTTAGGTTAGGTTAGGTTAGGTTAGGTTAGGTTAGGTTAGGTTAGGTTAGGTTAGGTTAGGTTAGGTTAGGTTAGGTTAGGTTAGGTTAGGTTAGGTTAGGTTAGGTTAGGTTAGGTTAGGTTAGGTTAGGTTAGGTTAGGTTAGGTTAGGTTAGGTTAGGTTAGGTTAGGTTAGGTTAGGTTAGGTTAGGTTAGGTTAGGTTAGGTTAGGTTAGGTTAGGTTAGGTTAGGTTAGGTTAGGTTAGGTTAGGTTAGGTTAGGTTAGGTTAGGTTAGGTTAGGTTAGGTTAGGTTAGGTTAGGTTAGGTTAGGTTAGGTTAGGTTAGGTTAGGTTAGGTTAGGTTAGGTTAGGTTAGGTTAGGTTAGGTTAGGTTAGGTTAGGTTAGGTTAGGTTAGGTTAGGTTAGGTTAGGTTAGGTTAGGTTAGGTTAGGTTAGGTTAGGTTAGGTTAGGTTAGGTTAGGTTAGGTTAGGTTAGGTTAGGTTAGGTTAGGTTAGGTTAGGTTAGGTTAGGTTAGGTTAGGTTAGGTTAGGTTAGGTTAGGTTAGGTTAGGTTAGGTTAGGTTAGGTTAGGTTAGGTTAGGTTAGGTTAGGTTAGGTTAGGTTAGGTTAGGTTAGGTTAGGTTAGGTTAGGTTAGGTTAGGTTAGGTTAGGTTAGGTTAGGTTAGGTTAGGTTAGGTTAGGTTAGGTTAGGTTAGGTTAGGTTAGGTTAGGTTAGGTTAGGTTAGGTTAGGTTAGGTTAGGTTAGGTTAGGTTAGGTTAGGTTAGGTTAGGTTAGGTTAGGTTAGGTTAGGTTAGGTTAGGTTAGGTTAGGTTAGGTTAGGTTAGGTTAGGTTAGGTTAGGTTAGGTTAGGTTAGGTTAGGTTAGGTTAGGTTAGGTTAGGTTAGGTTAGGTTAGGTTAGGTTAGGTTAGGTTAGGTTAGGTTAGGTTAGGTTAGGTTAGGTTAGGTTAGGTTAGGTTAGGTTAGGTTAGGTTAGGTTAGGTTAGGTTAGGTTAGGTTAGGTTAGGTTAGGTTAGGTTAGGTTAGGTTAGGTTAGGTTAGGTTAGGTTAGGTTAGGTTAGGTTAGGTTAGGTTAGGTTAGGTTAGGTTAGGTTAGGTTAGGTTAGGTTAGGTTAGGTTAGGTTAGGTTAGGTTAGGTTAGGTTAGGTTAGGTTAGGTTAGGTTAGGTTAGGTTAGGTTAGGTTAGGTTAGGTTAGGTTAGGTTAGGTTAGGTTAGGTTAGGTTAGGTTAGGTTAGGTTAGGTTAGGTTAGGTTAGGTTAGGTTAGGTTAGGTTAGGTTAGGTTAGGTTAGGTTAGGTTAGGTTAGGTTAGGTTAGGTTAGGTTAGGTTAGGTTAGGTTAGGTTAGGTTAGGTTAGGTTAGGTTAGGTTAGGTTAGGTTAGGTTAGGTTAGGTTAGGTTAGGTTAGGTTAGGTTAGGTTAGGTTAGGTTAGGTTAGGTTAGGTTAGGTTAGGTTAGGTTAGGTTAGGTTAGGTTAGGTTAGGTTAGGTTAGGTTAGGTTAGGTTAGGTTAGGTTAGGTTAGGTTAGGTTAGGTTAGGTTAGGTTAGGTTAGGTTAGGTTAGGTTAGGTTAGGTTAGGTTAGGTTAGGTTAGGTTAGGTTAGGTTAGGTTAGGTTAGGTTAGGTTAGGTTAGGTTAGGTTAGGTTAGGTTAGGTTAGGTTAGGTTAGGTTAGGTTAGGTTAGGTTAGGTTAGGTTAGGTTAGGTTAGGTTAGGTTAGGTTAGGTTAGGTTAGGTTAGGTTAGGTTAGGTTAGGTTAGGTTAGGTTAGGTTAGGTTAGGTTAGGTTAGGTTAGGTTAGGTTAGGTTAGGTTAGGTTAGGTTAGGTTAGGTTAGGTTAGGTTAGGTTAGGTTAGGTTAGGTTAGGTTAGGTTAGGTTAGGTTAGGTTAGGTTAGGTTAGGTTAGGTTAGGTTAGGTTAGGTTAGGTTAGGTTAGGTTAGGTTAGGTTAGGTTAGGTTAGGTTAGGTTAGGTTAGGTTAGGTTAGGTTAGGTTAGGTTAGGTTAGGTTAGGTTAGGTTAGGTTAGGTTAGGTTAGGTTAGGTTAGGTTAGGTTAGGTTAGGTTAGGTTAGGTTAGGTTAGGTTAGGTTAGGTTAGGTTAGGTTAGGTTAGGTTAGGTTAGGTTAGGTTAGGTTAGGTTAGGTTAGGTTAGGTTAGGTTAGGTTAGGTTAGGTTAGGTTAGGTTAGGTTAGGTTAGGTTAGGTTAGGTTAGGTTAGGTTAGGTTAGGTTAGGTTAGGTTAGGTTAGGTTAGGTTAGGTTAGGTTAGGTTAGGTTAGGTTAGGTTAGGTTAGGTTAGGTTAGGTTAGGTTAGGTTAGGTTAGGTTAGGTTAGGTTAGGTTAGGTTAGGTTAGGTTAGGTTAGGTTAGGTTAGGTTAGGTTAGGTTAGGTTAGGTTAGGTTAGGTTAGGTTAGGTTAGGTTAGGTTAGGTTAGGTTAGGTTAGGTTAGGTTAGGTTAGGTTAGGTTAGGTTAGGTTAGGTTAGGTTAGGTTAGGTTAGGTTAGGTTAGGTTAGGTTAGGTTAGGTTAGGTTAGGTTAGGTTAGGTTAGGTTAGGTTAGGTTAGGTTAGGTTAGGTTAGGTTAGGTTAGGTTAGGTTAGGTTAGGTTAGGTTAGGTTAGGTTAGGTTAGGTTAGGTTAGGTTAGGTTAGGTTAGGTTAGGTTAGGTTAGGTTAGGTTAGGTTAGGTTAGGTTAGGTTAGGTTAGGTTAGGTTAGGTTAGGTTAGGTTAGGTTAGGTTAGGTTAGGTTAGGTTAGGTTAGGTTAGGTTAGGTTAGGTTAGGTTAGGTTAGGTTAGGTTAGGTTAGGTTAGGTTAGGTTAGGTTAGGTTAGGTTAGGTTAGGTTAGGTTAGGTTAGGTTAGGTTAGGTTAGGTTAGGTTAGGTTAGGTTAGGTTAGGTTAGGTTAGGTTAGGTTAGGTTAGGTTAGGTTAGGTTAGGTTAGGTTAGGTTAGGTTAGGTTAGGTTAGGTTAGGTTAGGTTAGGTTAGGTTAGGTTAGGTTAGGTTAGGTTAGGTTAGGTTAGGTTAGGTTAGGTTAGGTTAGGTTAGGTTAGGTTAGGTTAGGTTAGGTTAGGTTAGGTTAGGTTAGGTTAGGTTAGGTTAGGTTAGGTTAGGTTAGGTTAGGTTAGGTTAGGTTAGGTTAGGTTAGGTTAGGTTAGGTTAGGTTAGGTTAGGTTAGGTTAGGTTAGGTTAGGTTAGGTTAGGTTAGGTTAGGTTAGGTTAGGTTAGGTTAGGTTAGGTTAGGTTAGGTTAGGTTAGGTTAGGTTAGGTTAGGTTAGGTTAGGTTAGGTTAGGTTAGGTTAGGTTAGGTTAGGTTAGGTTAGGTTAGGTTAGGTTAGGTTAGGTTAGGTTAGGTTAGGTTAGGTTAGGTTAGGTTAGGTTAGGTTAGGTTAGGTTAGGTTAGGTTAGGTTAGGTTAGGTTAGGTTAGGTTAGGTTAGGTTAGGTTAGGTTAGGTTAGGTTAGGTTAGGTTAGGTTAGGTTAGGTTAGGTTAGGTTAGGTTAGGTTAGGTTAGGTTAGGTTAGGTTAGGTTAGGTTAGGTTAGGTTAGGTTAGGTTAGGTTAGGTTAGGTTAGGTTAGGTTAGGTTAGGTTAGGTTAGGTTAGGTTAGGTTAGGTTAGGTTAGGTTAGGTTAGGTTAGGTTAGGTTAGGTTAGGTTAGGTTAGGTTAGGTTAGGTTAGGTTAGGTTAGGTTAGGTTAGGTTAGGTTAGGTTAGGTTAGGTTAGGTTAGGTTAGGTTAGGTTAGGTTAGGTTAGGTTAGGTTAGGTTAGGTTAGGTTAGGTTAGGTTAGGTTAGGTTAGGTTAGGTTAGGTTAGGTTAGGTTAGGTTAGGTTAGGTTAGGTTAGGTTAGGTTAGGTTAGGTTAGGTTAGGTTAGGTTAGGTTAGGTTAGGTTAGGTTAGGTTAGGTTAGGTTAGGTTAGGTTAGGTTAGGTTAGGTTAGGTTAGGTTAGGTTAGGTTAGGTTAGGTTAGGTTAGGTTAGGTTAGGTTAGGTTAGGTTAGGTTAGGTTAGGTTAGGTTAGGTTAGGTTAGGTTAGGTTAGGTTAGGTTAGGTTAGGTTAGGTTAGGTTAGGTTAGGTTAGGTTAGGTTAGGTTAGGTTAGGTTAGGTTAGGTTAGGTTAGGTTAGGTTAGGTTAGGTTAGGTTAGGTTAGGTTAGGTTAGGTTAGGTTAGGTTAGGTTAGGTTAGGTTAGGTTAGGTTAGGTTAGGTTAGGTTAGGTTAGGTTAGGTTAGGTTAGGTTAGGTTAGGTTAGGTTAGGTTAGGTTAGGTTAGGTTAGGTTAGGTTAGGTTAGGTTAGGTTAGGTTAGGTTAGGTTAGGTTAGGCTTAGGTTAGGTTAGGTTAGGTTAGGTTAGGTTAGGTTAGGTTAGGTTAGGTTAGGTTAGGTTAGGTTAGGTTAGGTTAGGTTAGGTTAGGTTAGGTTAGGTTAGGTTAGGTTAGGTTAGGTTAGGTTAGGTTAGGTTAGGTTAGGTTAGGTTAGGTTAGGTTAGGTTAGGTTAGGTTAGGTTAGGTTAGGTTAGGTTAGGTTAGGTTAGGTTAGGTTAGGTTAGGTTAGGTTAGGTTAGGTTAGGTTAGGTTAGGTTAGGTTAGGTTAGGTTAGGTTAGGTTAGGTTAGGTTAGGTTAGGTTAGGTTAGGTTAGGTTAGGTTAGGTTAGGTTAGGTTAGGTTAGGTTAGGTTAGGTTAGGTTAGGTTAGGTTAGGTTAGGTTAGGTTAGGTTAGGTTAGGTTAGGTTAGGTTAGGTTAGGTTAGGTTAGGTTAGGTTAGGTTAGGTTAGGTTAGGTTAGGTTAGGTTAGGTTAGGTTAGGTTAGGTTAGGTTAGGTTAGGTTAGGTTAGGTTAGGTTAGGTTAGGTTAGGTTAGGTTAGGTTAGGTTAGGTTAGGTTAGGTTAGGTTAGGTTAGGTTAGGTTAGGTTAGGTTAGGTTAGGTTAGGTTAGGTTAGGTTAGGTTAGGTTAGGTTAGGTTAGGTTAGGTTAGGTTAGGTTAGGTTAGGTTAGGTTAGGTTAGGTTAGGTTAGGTTAGGTTAGGTTAGGTTAGGTTAGGTTAGGTTAGGTTAGGTTAGGTTAGGTTAGGTTAGGTTAGGTTAGGTTAGGTTAGGTTAGGTTAGGTTAGGTTAGGTTAGGTTAGGTTAGGTTAGGTTAGGTTAGGTTAGGTTAGGTTAGGTTAGGTTAGGTTAGGTTAGGTTAGGTTAGGTTAGGTTAGGTTAGGTTAGGTTAGGTTAGGTTAGGTTAGGTTAGGTTAGGTTAGGTTAGGTTAGGTTAGGTTAGGTTAGGTTAGGTTAGGTTAGGTTAGGTTAGGTTAGGTTAGGTTAGGTTAGGTTAGGTTAGGTTAGGTTAGGTTAGGTTAGGTTAGGTTAGGTTAGGTTAGGTTAGGTTAGGTTAGGTTAGGTTAGGTTAGGTTAGGTTAGGTTAGGTTAGGTTAGGTTAGGTTAGGTTAGGTTAGGTTAGGTTAGGTTAGGTTAGGTTAGGTTAGGTTAGGTTAGGTTAGGTTAGGTTAGGTTAGGTTAGGTTAGGTTAGGTTAGGTTAGGTTAGGTTAGGTTAGGTTAGGTTAGGTTAGGTTAGGTTAGGTTAGGTTAGGTTAGGTTAGGTTAGGTTAGGTTAGGTTAGGTTAGGTTAGGTTAGGTTAGGTTAGGTTAGGTTAGGTTAGGTTAGGTTAGGTTAGGTTAGGTTAGGTTAGGTTAGGTTAGGTTAGGTTAGGTTAGGTTAGGTTAGGTTAGGTTAGGTTAGGTTAGGTTAGGTTAGGTTAGGTTAGGTTAGGTTAGGTTAGGTTAGGTTAGGTTAGGTTAGGTTAGGTTAGGTTAGGTTAGGTTAGGTTAGGTTAGGTTAGGTTAGGTTAGGTTAGGTTAGGTTAGGTTAGGTTAGGTTAGGTTAGGTTAGGTTAGGTTAGGTTAGGTTAGGTTAGGTTAGGTTAGGTTAGGTTAGGTTAGGTTAGGTTAGGTTAGGTTAGGTTAGGTTAGGTTAGGTTAGGTTAGGTTAGGTTAGGTTAGGTTAGGTTAGGTTAGGTTAGGTTAGGTTAGGTTAGGTTAGGTTAGGTTAGGTTAGGTTAGGTTAGGTTAGGTTAGGTTAGGTTAGGTTAGGTTAGGTTAGGTTAGGTTAGGTTAGGTTAGGTTAGGTTAGGTTAGGTTAGGTTAGGTTAGGTTAGGTTAGGTTAGGTTAGGTTAGGTTAGGTTAGGTTAGGTTAGGTTAGGTTAGGTTAGGTTAGGTTAGGTTAGGTTAGGTTAGGTTAGGTTAGGTTAGGTTAGGTTAGGTTAGGTTAGGTTAGGTTAGGTTAGGTTAGGTTAGGTTAGGTTAGGTTAGGTTAGGTTAGGTTAGGTTAGGTTAGGTTAGGTTAGGTTAGGTTAGGTTAGGTTAGGTTAGGTTAGGTTAGGTTAGGTTAGGTTAGGTTAGGTTAGGTTAGGTTAGGTTAGGTTAGGTTAGGTTAGGTTAGGTTAGGTTAGGTTAGGTTAGGTTAGGTTAGGTTAGGTTAGGTTAGGTTAGGTTAGGTTAGGTTAGGTTAGGTTAGGTTAGGTTAGGTTAGGTTAGGTTAGGTTAGGTTAGGTTAGGTTAGGTTAGGTTAGGTTAGGTTAGGTTAGGTTAGGTTAGGTTAGGTTAGGTTAGGTTAGGTTAGGTTAGGTTAGGTTAGGTTAGGTTAGGTTAGGTTAGGTTAGGTTAGGTTAGGTTAGGTTAGGTTAGGTTAGGTTAGGTTAGGTTAGGTTAGGTTAGGTTAGGTTAGGTTAGGTTAGGTTAGGTTAGGTTAGGTTAGGTTAGGTTAGGTTAGGTTAGGTTAGGTTAGGTTAGGTTAGGTTAGGTTAGGTTAGGTTAGGTTAGGTTAGGTTAGGTTAGGTTAGGTTAGGTTAGGTTAGGTTAGGTTAGGTTAGGTTAGGTTAGGTTAGGTTAGGTTAGGTTAGGTTAGGTTAGGTTAGGTTAGGTTAGGTTAGGTTAGGTTAGGTTAGGTTAGGTTAGGTTAGGTTAGGTTAGGTTAGGTTAGGTTAGGTTAGGTTAGGTTAGGTTAGGTTAGGTTAGGTTAGGTTAGGTTAGGTTAGGTTAGGTTAGGTTAGGTTAGGTTAGGTTAGGTTAGGTTAGGTTAGGTTAGGTTAGGTTAGGTTAGGTTAGGTTAGGTTAGGTTAGGTTAGGTTAGGTTAGGTTAGGTTAGGTTAGGTTAGGTTAGGTTAGGTTAGGTTAGGTTAGGTTAGGTTAGGTTAGGTTAGGTTAGGTTAGGTTAGGTTAGGTTAGGTTAGGTTAGGTTAGGTTAGGTTAGGTTAGGTTAGGTTAGGTTAGGTTAGGTTAGGTTAGGTTAGGTTAGGTTAGGTTAGGTTAGGTTAGGTTAGGTTAGGTTAGGTTAGGTTAGGTTAGGTTAGGTTAGGTTAGGTTAGGTTAGGTTAGGTTAGGTTAGGTTAGGTTAGGTTAGGTTAGGTTAGGTTAGGTTAGGTTAGGTTAGGTTAGGTTAGGTTAGGTTAGGTTAGGTTAGGTTAGGTTAGGTTAGGTTAGGTTAGGTTAGGTTAGGTTAGGTTAGGTTAGGTTAGGTTAGGTTAGGTTAGGTTAGGTTAGGTTAGGTTAGGTTAGGTTAGGTTAGGTTAGGTTAGGTTAGGTTAGGTTAGGTTAGGTTAGGTTAGGTTAGGTTAGGTTAGGTTAGGTTAGGTTAGGTTAGGTTAGGTTAGGTTAGGTTAGGTTAGGTTAGGTTAGGTTAGGTTAGGTTAGGTTAGGTTAGGTTAGGTTAGGTTAGGTTAGGTTAGGTTAGGTTAGGTTAGGTTAGGTTAGGTTAGGTTAGGTTAGGTTAGGTTAGGTTAGGTTAGGTTAGGTTAGGTTAGGTTAGGTTAGGTTAGGTTAGGTTAGGTTAGGTTAGGTTAGGTTAGGTTAGGTTAGGTTAGGTTAGGTTAGGTTAGGTTAGGTTAGGTTAGGTTAGGTTAGGTTAGGTTAGGTTAGGTTAGGTTAGGTTAGGTTAGGTTAGGTTAGGTTAGGTTAGGTTAGGTTAGGTTAGGTTAGGTTAGGTTAGGTTAGGTTAGGTTAGGTTAGGTTAGGTTAGGTTAGGTTAGGTTAGGTTAGGTTAGGTTAGGTTAGGTTAGGTTAGGTTAGGTTAGGTTAGGTTAGGTTAGGTTAGGTTAGGTTAGGTTAGGTTAGGTTAGGTTAGGTTAGGTTAGGTTAGGTTAGGTTAGGTTAGGTTAGGTTAGGTTAGGTTAGGTTAGGTTAGGTTAGGTTAGGTTAGGTTAGGTTAGGTTAGGTTAGGTTAGGTTAGGTTAGGTTAGGTTAGGTTAGGTTAGGTTAGGTTAGGTTAGGTTAGGTTAGGTTAGGTTAGGTTAGGTTAGGTTAGGTTAGGTTAGGTTAGGTTAGGTTAGGTTAGGTTAGGTTAGGTTAGGTTAGGTTAGGTTAGGTTAGGTTAGGTTAGGTTAGGTTAGGTTAGGTTAGGTTAGGTTAGGTTAGGTTAGGTTAGGTTAGGTTAGGTTAGGTTAGGTTAGGTTAGGTTAGGTTAGGTTAGGTTAGGTTAGGTTAGGTTAGGTTAGGTTAGGTTAGGTTAGGTTAGGTTAGGTTAGGTTAGGTTAGGTTAGGTTAGGTTAGGTTAGGTTAGGTTAGGTTAGGTTAGGTTAGGTTAGGTTAGGTTAGGTTAGGTTAGGTTAGGTTAGGTTAGGTTAGGTTAGGTTAGGTTAGGTTAGGTTAGGTTAGGTTAGGTTAGGTTAGGTTAGGTTAGGTTAGGTTAGGTTAGGTTAGGTTAGGTTAGGTTAGGTTAGGTTAGGTTAGGTTAGGTTAGGTTAGGTTAGGTTAGGTTAGGTTAGGTTAGGTTAGGTTAGGTTAGGTTAGGTTAGGTTAGGTTAGGTTAGGTTAGGTTAGGTTAGGTTAGGTTAGGTTAGGTTAGGTTAGGTTAGGTTAGGTTAGGTTAGGTTAGGTTAGGTTAGGTTAGGTTAGGTTAGGTTAGGTTAGGTTAGGTTAGGTTAGGTTAGGTTAGGTTAGGTTAGGTTAGGTTAGGTTAGGTTAGGTTAGGTTAGGTTAGGTTAGGTTAGGTTAGGTTAGGTTAGGTTAGGTTAGGTTAGGTTAGGTTAGGTTAGGTTAGGTTAGGTTAGGTTAGGTTAGGTTAGGTTAGGTTAGGTTAGGTTAGGTTAGGTTAGGTTAGGTTAGGTTAGGTTAGGTTAGGTTAGGTTAGGTTAGGTTAGGTTAGGTTAGGTTAGGTTAGGTTAGGTTAGGTTAGGTTAGGTTAGGTTAGGTTAGGTTAGGTTAGGTTAGGTTAGGTTAGGTTAGGTTAGGTTAGGTTAGGTTAGGTTAGGTTAGGTTAGGTTAGGTTAGGTTAGGTTAGGTTAGGTTAGGTTAGGTTAGGTTAGGTTAGGTTAGGTTAGGTTAGGTTAGGTTAGGTTAGGTTAGGTTAGGTTAGGTTAGGTTAGGTTAGGTTAGGTTAGGTTAGGTTAGGTTAGGTTAGGTTAGGTTAGGTTAGGTTAGGTTAGGTTAGGTTAGGTTAGGTTAGGTTAGGTTAGGTTAGGTTAGGTTAGGTTAGGTTAGGTTAGGTTAGGTTAGGTTAGGTTAGGTTAGGTTAGGTTAGGTTAGGTTAGGTTAGGTTAGGTTAGGTTAGGTTAGGTTAGGTTAGGTTAGGTTAGGTTAGGTTAGGTTAGGTTAGGTTAGGTTAGGTTAGGTTAGGTTAGGTTAGGTTAGGTTAGGTTAGGTTAGGTTAGGTTAGGTTAGGTTAGGTTAGGTTAGGTTAGGTTAGGTTAGGTTAGGTTAGGTTAGGTTAGGTTAGGTTAGGTTAGGTTAGGTTAGGTTAGGTTAGGTTAGGTTAGGTTAGGTTAGGTTAGGTTAGGTTAGGTTAGGTTAGGTTAGGTTAGGTTAGGTTAGGTTAGGTTAGGTTAGGTTAGGTTAGGTTAGGTTAGGTTAGGTTAGGTTAGGTTAGGTTAGGTTAGGTTAGGTTAGGTTAGGTTAGGTTAGGTTAGGTTAGGTTAGGTTAGGTTAGGTTAGGTTAGGTTAGGTTAGGTTAGGTTAGGTTAGGTTAGGTTAGGTTAGGTTAGGTTAGGTTAGGTTAGGTTAGGTTAGGTTAGGTTAGGTTAGGTTAGGTTAGGTTAGGTTAGGTTAGGTTAGGTTAGGTTAGGTTAGGTTAGGTTAGGTTAGGTTAGGTTAGGTTAGGTTAGGTTAGGTTAGGTTAGGTTAGGTTAGGTTAGGTTAGGTTAGGTTAGGTTAGGTTAGGTTAGGTTAGGTTAGGTTAGGTTAGGTTAGGTTAGGTTAGGTTAGGTTAGGTTAGGTTAGGTTAGGTTAGGTTAGGTTAGGTTAGGTTAGGTTAGGTTAGGTTAGGTTAGGTTAGGTTAGGTTAGGTTAGGTTAGGTTAGGTTAGGTTAGGTTAGGTTAGGTTAGGTTAGGTTAGGTTAGGTTAGGTTAGGTTAGGTTAGGTTAGGTTAGGTTAGGTTAGGTTAGGTTAGGTTAGGTTAGGTTAGGTTAGGTTAGGTTAGGTTAGGTTAGGTTAGGTTAGGTTAGGTTAGGTTAGGTTAGGTTAGGTTAGGTTAGGTTAGGTTAGGTTAGGTTAGGTTAGGTTAGGTTAGGTTAGGTTAGGTTAGGTTAGGTTAGGTTAGGTTAGGTTAGGTTAGGTTAGGTTAGGTTAGGTTAGGTTAGGTTAGGTTAGGTTAGGTTAGGTTAGGTTAGGTTAGGTTAGGTTAGGTTAGGTTAGGTTAGGTTAGGTTAGGTTAGGTTAGGTTAGGTTAGGTTAGGTTAGGTTAGGTTAGGTTAGGTTAGGTTAGGTTAGGTTAGGTTAGGTTAGGTTAGGTTAGGTTAGGTTAGGTTAGGTTAGGTTAGGTTAGGTTAGGTTAGGTTAGGTTAGGTTAGGTTAGGTTAGGTTAGGTTAGGTTAGGTTAGGTTAGGTTAGGTTAGGTTAGGTTAGGTTAGGTTAGGTTAGGTTAGGTTAGGTTAGGTTAGGTTAGGTTAGGTTAGGTTAGGTTAGGTTAGGTTAGGTTAGGTTAGGTTAGGTTAGGTTAGGTTAGGTTAGGTTAGGTTAGGTTAGGTTAGGTTAGGTTAGGTTAGGTTAGGTTAGGTTAGGTTAGGTTAGGTTAGGTTAGGTTAGGTTAGGTTAGGTTAGGTTAGGTTAGGTTAGGTTAGGTTAGGTTAGGTTAGGTTAGGTTAGGTTAGGTTAGGTTAGGTTAGGTTAGGTTAGGTTAGGTTAGGTTAGGTTAGGTTAGGTTAGGTTAGGTTAGGTTAGGTTAGGTTAGGTTAGGTTAGGTTAGGTTAGGTTAGGTTAGGTTAGGTTAGGTTAGGTTAGGTTAGGTTAGGTTAGGTTAGGTTAGGTTAGGTTAGGTTAGGTTAGGTTAGGTTAGGTTAGGTTAGGTTAGGTTAGGTTAGGTTAGGTTAGGTTAGGTTAGGTTAGGTTAGGTTAGGTTAGGTTAGGTTAGGTTAGGTTAGGTTAGGTTAGGTTAGGTTAGGTTAGGTTAGGTTAGGTTAGGTTAGGTTAGGTTAGGTTAGGTTAGGTTAGGTTAGGTTAGGTTAGGTTAGGTTAGGTTAGGTTAGGTTAGGTTAGGTTAGGTTAGGTTAGGTTAGGTTAGGTTAGGTTAGGTTAGGTTAGGTTAGGTTAGGTTAGGTTAGGTTAGGTTAGGTTAGGTTAGGTTAGGTTAGGTTAGGTTAGGTTAGGTTAGGTTAGGTTAGGTTAGGTTAGGTTAGGTTAGGTTAGGTTAGGTTAGGTTAGGTTAGGTTAGGTTAGGTTAGGTTAGGTTAGGTTAGGTTAGGTTAGGTTAGGTTAGGTTAGGTTAGGTTAGGTTAGGTTAGGTTAGGTTAGGTTAGGTTAGGTTAGGTTAGGTTAGGTTAGGTTAGGTTAGGTTAGGTTAGGTTAGGTTAGGTTAGGTTAGGTTAGGTTAGGTTAGGTTAGGTTAGGTTAGGTTAGGTTAGGTTAGGTTAGGTTAGGTTAGGTTAGGTTAGGTTAGGTTAGGTTAGGTTAGGTTAGGTTAGGTTAGGTTAGGTTAGGTTAGGTTAGGTTAGGTTAGGTTAGGTTAGGTTAGGTTAGGTTAGGTTAGGTTAGGTTAGGTTAGGTTAGGTTAGGTTAGGTTAGGTTAGGTTAGGTTAGGTTAGGTTAGGTTAGGTTAGGTTAGGTTAGGTTAGGTTAGGTTAGGTTAGGTTAGGTTAGGTTAGGTTAGGTTAGGTTAGGTTAGGTTAGGTTAGGTTAGGTTAGGTTAGGTTAGGTTAGGTTAGGTTAGGTTAGGTTAGGTTAGGTTAGGTTAGGTTAGGTTAGGTTAGGTTAGGTTAGGTTAGGTTAGGTTAGGTTAGGTTAGGTTAGGTTAGGTTAGGTTAGGTTAGGTTAGGTTAGGTTAGGTTAGGTTAGGTTAGGTTAGGTTAGGTTAGGTTAGGTTAGGTTAGGTTAGGTTAGGTTAGGTTAGGTTAGGTTAGGTTAGGTTAGGTTAGGTTAGGTTAGGTTAGGTTAGGTTAGGTTAGGTTAGGTTAGGTTAGGTTAGGTTAGGTTAGGTTAGGTTAGGTTAGGTTAGGTTAGGTTAGGTTAGGTTAGGTTAGGTTAGGTTAGGTTAGGTTAGGTTAGGTTAGGTTAGGTTAGGTTAGGTTAGGTTAGGTTAGGTTAGGTTAGGTTAGGTTAGGTTAGGTTAGGTTAGGTTAGGTTAGGTTAGGTTAGGTTAGGTTAGGTTAGGTTAGGTTAGGTTAGGTTAGGTTAGGTTAGGTTAGGTTAGGTTAGGTTAGGTTAGGTTAGGTTAGGTTAGGTTAGGTTAGGTTAGGTTAGGTTAGGTTAGGTTAGGTTAGGTTAGGTTAGGTTAGGTTAGGTTAGGTTAGGTTAGGTTAGGTTAGGTTAGGTTAGGTTAGGTTAGGTTAGGTTAGGTTAGGTTAGGTTAGGTTAGGTTAGGTTAGGTTAGGTTAGGTTAGGTTAGGTTAGGTTAGGTTAGGTTAGGTTAGGTTAGGTTAGGTTAGGTTAGGTTAGGTTAGGTTAGGTTAGGTTAGGTTAGGTTAGGTTAGGTTAGGTTAGGTTAGGTTAGGTTAGGTTAGGTTAGGTTAGGTTAGGTTAGGTTAGGTTAGGTTAGGTTAGGTTAGGTTAGGTTAGGTTAGGTTAGGTTAGGTTAGGTTAGGTTAGGTTAGGTTAGGTTAGGTTAGGTTAGGTTAGGTTAGGTTAGGTTAGGTTAGGTTAGGTTAGGTTAGGTTAGGTTAGGTTAGGTTAGGTTAGGTTAGGTTAGGTTAGGTTAGGTTAGGTTAGGTTAGGTTAGGTTAGGTTAGGTTAGGTTAGGTTAGGTTAGGTTAGGTTAGGTTAGGTTAGGTTAGGTTAGGTTAGGTTAGGTTAGGTTAGGTTAGGTTAGGTTAGGTTAGGTTAGGTTAGGTTAGGTTAGGTTAGGTTAGGTTAGGTTAGGTTAGGTTAGGTTAGGTTAGGTTAGGTTAGGTTAGGTTAGGTTAGGTTAGGTTAGGTTAGGTTAGGTTAGGTTAGGTTAGGTTAGGTTAGGTTAGGTTAGGTTAGGTTAGGTTAGGTTAGGTTAGGTTAGGTTAGGTTAGGTTAGGTTAGGTTAGGTTAGGTTAGGTTAGGTTAGGTTAGGTTAGGTTAGGTTAGGTTAGGTTAGGTTAGGTTAGGTTAGGTTAGGTTAGGTTAGGTTAGGTTAGGTTAGGTTAGGTTAGGTTAGGTTAGGTTAGGTTAGGTTAGGTTAGGTTAGGTTAGGTTAGGTTAGGTTAGGTTAGGTTAGGTTAGGTTAGGTTAGGTTAGGTTAGGTTAGGTTAGGTTAGGTTAGGTTAGGTTAGGTTAGGTTAGGTTAGGTTAGGTTAGGTTAGGTTAGGTTAGGTTAGGTTAGGTTAGGTTAGGTTAGGTTAGGTTAGGTTAGGTTAGGTTAGGTTAGGTTAGGTTAGGTTAGGTTAGGTTAGGTTAGGTTAGGTTAGGTTAGGTTAGGTTAGGTTAGGTTAGGTTAGGTTAGGTTAGGTTAGGTTAGGTTAGGTTAGGTTAGGTTAGGTTAGGTTAGGTTAGGTTAGGTTAGGTTAGGTTAGGTTAGGTTAGGTTAGGTTAGGTTAGGTTAGGTTAGGTTAGGTTAGGTTAGGTTAGGTTAGGTTAGGTTAGGTTAGGTTAGGTTAGGTTAGGTTAGGTTAGGTTAGGTTAGGTTAGGTTAGGTTAGGTTAGGTTAGGTTAGGTTAGGTTAGGTTAGGTTAGGTTAGGTTAGGTTAGGTTAGGTTAGGTTAGGTTAGGTTAGGTTAGGTTAGGTTAGGTTAGGTTAGGTTAGGTTAGGTTAGGTTAGGTTAGGTTAGGTTAGGTTAGGTTAGGTTAGGTTAGGTTAGGTTAGGTTAGGTTAGGTTAGGTTAGGTTAGGTTAGGTTAGGTTAGGTTAGGTTAGGTTAGGTTAGGTTAGGTTAGGTTAGGTTAGGTTAGGTTAGGTTAGGTTAGGTTAGGTTAGGTTAGGTTAGGTTAGGTTAGGTTAGGTTAGGTTAGGTTAGGTTAGGTTAGGTTAGGTTAGGTTAGGTTAGGTTAGGTTAGGTTAGGTTAGGTTAGGTTAGGTTAGGTTAGGTTAGGTTAGGTTAGGTTAGGTTAGGTTAGGTTAGGTTAGGTTAGGTTAGGTTAGGTTAGGTTAGGTTAGGTTAGGTTAGGTTAGGTTAGGTTAGGTTAGGTTAGGTTAGGTTAGGTTAGGTTAGGTTAGGTTAGGTTAGGTTAGGTTAGGTTAGGTTAGGTTAGGTTAGGTTAGGTTAGGTTAGGTTAGGTTAGGTTAGGTTAGGTTAGGTTAGGTTAGGTTAGGTTAGGTTAGGTTAGGTTAGGTTAGGTTAGGTTAGGTTAGGTTAGGTTAGGTTAGGTTAGGTTAGGTTAGGTTAGGTTAGGTTAGGTTAGGTTAGGTTAGGTTAGGTTAGGTTAGGTTAGGTTAGGTTAGGTTAGGTTAGGTTAGGTTAGGTTAGGTTAGGTTAGGTTAGGTTAGGTTAGGTTAGGTTAGGTTAGGTTAGGTTAGGTTAGGTTAGGTTAGGTTAGGTTAGGTTAGGTTAGGTTAGGTTAGGTTAGGTTAGGTTAGGTTAGGTTAGGTTAGGTTAGGTTAGGTTAGGTTAGGTTAGGTTAGGTTAGGTTAGGTTAGGTTAGGTTAGGTTAGGTTAGGTTAGGTTAGGTTAGGTTAGGTTAGGTTAGGTTAGGTTAGGTTAGGTTAGGTTAGGTTAGGTTAGGTTAGGTTAGGTTAGGTTAGGTTAGGTTAGGTTAGGTTAGGTTAGGTTAGGTTAGGTTAGGTTAGGTTAGGTTAGGTTAGGTTAGGTTAGGTTAGGTTAGGTTAGGTTAGGTTAGGTTAGGTTAGGTTAGGTTAGGTTAGGTTAGGTTAGGTTAGGTTAGGTTAGGTTAGGTTAGGTTAGGTTAGGTTAGGTTAGGTTAGGTTAGGTTAGGTTAGGTTAGGTTAGGTTAGGTTAGGTTAGGTTAGGTTAGGTTAGGTTAGGTTAGGTTAGGTTAGGTTAGGTTAGGTTAGGTTAGGTTAGGTTAGGTTAGGTTAGGTTAGGTTAGGTTAGGTTAGGTTAGGTTAGGTTAGGTTAGGTTAGGTTAGGTTAGGTTAGGTTAGGTTAGGTTAGGTTAGGTTAGGTTAGGTTAGGTTAGGTTAGGTTAGGTTAGGTTAGGTTAGGTTAGGTTAGGTTAGGTTAGGTTAGGTTAGGTTAGGTTAGGTTAGGTTAGGTTAGGTTAGGTTAGGTTAGGTTAGGTTAGGTTAGGTTAGGTTAGGTTAGGTTAGGTTAGGTTAGGTTAGGTTAGGTTAGGTTAGGTTAGGTTAGGTTAGGTTAGGTTAGGTTAGGTTAGGTTAGGTTAGGTTAGGTTAGGTTAGGTTAGGTTAGGTTAGGTTAGGTTAGGTTAGGTTAGGTTAGGTTAGGTTAGGTTAGGTTAGGTTAGGTTAGGTTAGGTTAGGTTAGGTTAGGTTAGGTTAGGTTAGGTTAGGTTAGGTTAGGTTAGGTTAGGTTAGGTTAGGTTAGGTTAGGTTAGGTTAGGTTAGGTTAGGTTAGGTTAGGTTAGGTTAGGTTAGGTTAGGTTAGGTTAGGTTAGGTTAGGTTAGGTTAGGTTAGGTTAGGTTAGGTTAGGTTAGGTTAGGTTAGGTTAGGTTAGGTTAGGTTAGGTTAGGTTAGGTTAGGTTAGGTTAGGTTAGGTTAGGTTAGGTTAGGTTAGGTTAGGTTAGGTTAGGTTAGGTTAGGTTAGGTTAGGTTAGGTTAGGTTAGGTTAGGTTAGGTTAGGTTAGGTTAGGTTAGGTTAGGTTAGGTTAGGTTAGGTTAGGTTAGGTTAGGTTAGGTTAGGTTAGGTTAGGTTAGGTTAGGTTAGGTTAGGTTAGGTTAGGTTAGGTTAGGTTAGGTTAGGTTAGGTTAGGTTAGGTTAGGTTAGGTTAGGTTAGGTTAGGTTAGGTTAGGTTAGGTTAGGTTAGGTTAGGTTAGGTTAGGTTAGGTTAGGTTAGGTTAGGTTAGGTTAGGTTAGGTTAGGTTAGGTTAGGTTAGGTTAGGTTAGGTTAGGTTAGGTTAGGTTAGGTTAGGTTAGGTTAGGTTAGGTTAGGTTAGGTTAGGTTAGGTTAGGTTAGGTTAGGTTAGGTTAGGTTAGGTTAGGTTAGGTTAGGTTAGGTTAGGTTAGGTTAGGTTAGGTTAGGTTAGGTTAGGTTAGGTTAGGTTAGGTTAGGTTAGGTTAGGTTAGGTTAGGTTAGGTTAGGTTAGGTTAGGTTAGGTTAGGTTAGGTTAGGTTAGGTTAGGTTAGGTTAGGTTAGGTTAGGTTAGGTTAGGTTAGGTTAGGTTAGGTTAGGTTAGGTTAGGTTAGGTTAGGTTAGGTTAGGTTAGGTTAGGTTAGGTTAGGTTAGGTTAGGTTAGGTTAGGTTAGGTTAGGTTAGGTTAGGTTAGGTTAGGTTAGGTTAGGTTAGGTTAGGTTAGGTTAGGTTAGGTTAGGTTAGGTTAGGTTAGGTTAGGTTAGGTTAGGTTAGGTTAGGTTAGGTTAGGTTAGGTTAGGTTAGGTTAGGTTAGGTTAGGTTAGGTTAGGTTAGGTTAGGTTAGGTTAGGTTAGGTTAGGTTAGGTTAGGTTAGGTTAGGTTAGGTTAGGTTAGGTTAGGTTAGGTTAGGTTAGGTTAGGTTAGGTTAGGTTAGGTTAGGTTAGGTTAGGTTAGGTTAGGTTAGGTTAGGTTAGGTTAGGTTAGGTTAGGTTAGGTTAGGTTAGGTTAGGTTAGGTTAGGTTAGGTTAGGTTAGGTTAGGTTAGGTTAGGTTAGGTTAGGTTAGGTTAGGTTAGGTTAGGTTAGGTTAGGTTAGGTTAGGTTAGGTTAGGTTAGGTTAGGTTAGGTTAGGTTAGGTTAGGTTAGGTTAGGTTAGGTTAGGTTAGGTTAGGTTAGGTTAGGTTAGGTTAGGTTAGGTTAGGTTAGGTTAGGTTAGGTTAGGTTAGGTTAGGTTAGGTTAGGTTAGGTTAGGTTAGGTTAGGTTAGGTTAGGTTAGGTTAGGTTAGGTTAGGTTAGGTTAGGTTAGGTTAGGTTAGGTTAGGTTAGGTTAGGTTAGGTTAGGTTAGGTTAGGTTAGGTTAGGTTAGGTTAGGTTAGGTTAGGTTAGGTTAGGTTAGGTTAGGTTAGGTTAGGTTAGGTTAGGTTAGGTTAGGTTAGGTTAGGTTAGGTTAGGTTAGGTTAGGTTAGGTTAGGTTAGGTTAGGTTAGGTTAGGTTAGGTTAGGTTAGGTTAGGTTAGGTTAGGTTAGGTTAGGTTAGGTTAGGTTAGGTTAGGTTAGGTTAGGTTAGGTTAGGTTAGGTTAGGTTAGGTTAGGTTAGGTTAGGTTAGGTTAGGTTAGGTTAGGTTAGGTTAGGTTAGGTTAGGTTAGGTTAGGTTAGGTTAGGTTAGGTTAGGTTAGGTTAGGTTAGGTTAGGTTAGGTTAGGTTAGGTTAGGTTAGGTTAGGTTAGGTTAGGTTAGGTTAGGTTAGGTTAGGTTAGGTTAGGTTAGGTTAGGTTAGGTTAGGTTAGGTTAGGTTAGGTTAGGTTAGGTTAGGTTAGGTTAGGTTAGGTTAGGTTAGGTTAGGTTAGGTTAGGTTAGGTTAGGTTAGGTTAGGTTAGGTTAGGTTAGGTTAGGTTAGGTTAGGTTAGGTTAGGTTAGGTTAGGTTAGGTTAGGTTAGGTTAGGTTAGGTTAGGTTAGGTTAGGTTAGGTTAGGTTAGGTTAGGTTAGGTTAGGTTAGGTTAGGTTAGGTTAGGTTAGGTTAGGTTAGGTTAGGTTAGGTTAGGTTAGGTTAGGTTAGGTTAGGTTAGGTTAGGTTAGGTTAGGTTAGGTTAGGTTAGGTTAGGTTAGGTTAGGTTAGGTTAGGTTAGGTTAGGTTAGGTTAGGTTAGGTTAGGTTAGGTTAGGTTAGGTTAGGTTAGGTTAGGTTAGGTTAGGTTAGGTTAGGTTAGGTTAGGTTAGGTTAGGTTAGGTTAGGTTAGGTTAGGTTAGGTTAGGTTAGGTTAGGTTAGGTTAGGTTAGGTTAGGTTAGGTTAGGTTAGGTTAGGTTAGGTTAGGTTAGGTTAGGTTAGGTTAGGTTAGGTTAGGTTAGGTTAGGTTAGGTTAGGTTAGGTTAGGTTAGGTTAGGTTAGGTTAGGTTAGGTTAGGTTAGGTTAGGTTAGGTTAGGTTAGGTTAGGTTAGGTTAGGTTAGGTTAGGTTAGGTTAGGTTAGGTTAGGTTAGGTTAGGTTAGGTTAGGTTAGGTTAGGTTAGGTTAGGTTAGGTTAGGTTAGGTTAGGTTAGGTTAGGTTAGGTTAGGTTAGGTTAGGTTAGGTTAGGTTAGGTTAGGTTAGGTTAGGTTAGGTTAGGTTAGGTTAGGTTAGGTTAGGTTAGGTTAGGTTAGGTTAGGTTAGGTTAGGTTAGGTTAGGTTAGGTTAGGTTAGGTTAGGTTAGGTTAGGTTAGGTTAGGTTAGGTTAGGTTAGGTTAGGTTAGGTTAGGTTAGGTTAGGTTAGGTTAGGTTAGGTTAGGTTAGGTTAGGTTAGGTTAGGTTAGTTAGGTTAGGTTAGGTTAGGTTAGGTTAGGTTAGGTTAGTTAGGTAGGTTAGGTTAGGTTAGGTTAGGTTAGGTTAGGTTAGGTTAGGTTAGGTTAGGTTAGGTTAGGTTAGGTTAGGTAGTTAGGTTAGGTTAGGTTAGGTTAGGTTAGGTTAGGTTAGGTTAGGTTAGTTAGGTTAGGTTAGGTTAGGTTAGGTTAGGTTAGGTAGTAGGTTAGGTTAGGTTAGGTTAGGTTAGGTTAGGTTAGGTTAGGTTAGGTTAGGTTAGGTTAGGTTAGGTTAGGTTAGGTTAGGTTAGGTTAGGTTAGGTTAGGTTAGGTAGGTTAGGTTAGGTTAGGTTAGGTTAGGTTAGGTTAGGTTAGGTTAGGTTAGGTTAGGTTAGGTTAGGTTAGGTTAGGTTAGGTTAGGTTAGGTTAGGTTAGGTTAGGTTAGGTTAGGTTAGGTTGGTTAGGTTAGGTTAGGTTAGGTTAGGTTAGGTTAGGTTAGGTTAGGTTAGGTTAGGTTAGGTTAGGTTAGGTTAGGTTAGGTTAGGTTAGGTTAGGTTAGGTTAGGTTAGGTTAGGTTAGGTTAGGTTAGTTAGGTTAGGTTAGGTTAGGTTAGGTTAGGTTAGGTTAGGTTAGGTTAGGTTAGGTTAGGTTAGGTTAGGTTAGGTTAGGTTAGGTTAGGTAGGTTAGGTTAGGTTAGGTTAGGTTAGGTTAGGTTAGGTTAGGTTAGGTTAGGTTAGGTTGGTTAGGTTAGGTTAGGTTAGGTTAGGTTAGGTTAGGTTAGGTTAGGTTAGGTTAGGTTAGGTTAGGTTAGGTTAGGTTAGGTTAGGTTAGGTTAGGTTAGGTTAGGTTAGGTTAGGTTAGGTTAGGTTAGGTTAGGTTAGGTTAGGTTAGGTTAGGTTAGGTTAGGTTAGGTTAGGTTAGGTTAGGTTAGGTTAGGTTAGGTTAGGTTAGGTTAGGTTAGGTTAGGTTAGGTTAGGTTAGGTTAGGTTAGGTTAGGTTAGGTTAGGTTAGGTTAGGTTAGGTTAGGTTAGGTTAGGTTAGGTTAGGTTAGGTTAGGTTAGGTTAGGTTAGGTTA
>NW_025725433.1:0-32240 GCF_021461395.2 Schistocerca americana | reverse complement strand
GTCGGCCGCCGCCACAAAACAAACACGGCGACAATCAACCACGACATCAGCAACAACACCGCTTACCGCTACCGCCGCCCACACCCGCCACCGACCCCCGCAATCCAACCACCACGGCACGCAAACAGCATCCCCACGGGCATACAGAAACGCCAGACAGACAGACACACACCCACACCAAACGCAACACGACAATCAAAACCTTCCCCGACGTGCTTTGATGGCCCTGAGAAGGGCCGTTTTGGGCCGCGCGTCTCTTGCGCGCCACTAGACGACGACGGGCGGTGGGGACGACGGAGTCAAGCGCCAAACCCTTCCTTTCCCATCTCTTTCTCCTCTACTCTACTTCTTCTTCTTGGGCGAAGCCTTCGCCTTAGACGGCGTCGTCGCCTTCTTCGGGCGCGGCGCCTTCGGCTTCTTCGTCGGAACCTTGGCGGCCTTCTTCGCCTTCGACGGCGACTTGGCCTTGGCCGGCTTGGCCGCAGCCGCCTTCTTCGCACCCGCGGGAGCGGCCGACGCCGCAGACGCCTTCTTGGCGGCGCCCGCCTTCCGACCGGTCGCCGCCTTCACGCCACCAGCCTTCTTTGCGCCGGCCGCACGGGCGCCCTTCTTCTCCTTGCTGGCCGGAGCGGCGCGCTTCTTCTTGGCACCGCCAGCACGAGCCTTGCCGCCCTCGGCCGCCCCCCCGCCGCCGGCGCCGGCAAGCTTGAACGAGCCGGACGCGCCCTTCCCCTTCGTCTGCACCAGCTCGCCCGCCACGACGGCCGACTTGAGGTACTTCTTGATAAACGGCGCCAGCTTCTCCGCGTCCAGCTTGTAGTGCGCGGCTATGTACTTCTTGATCGCCTGCAGCGACGACCCGCCGCGCTCCTTCAGACTCTTGATGGCGGCCGTCACCATCTCAGAGGTGCGCGGGTGCGCAGGCTTGGCGCGCGGCTTCTTCGCAGACGACGCAGACTTGGCCTTCTTCGTAGTGCCGGTGGCGGCGGGTGCCGCAGCAGTCTCGTTCGTAGCCGCCTGATCTGCCATTTCGACGACGCGCCTAACACACAGCGAGAGCGAGAGCGAGAGCGAGCGGGACGGCAGGCACGCAAGCACAGCAACAGCAGAGCAGAGAATCACAAGGGCCCAGCCAGTGTCGCGGGCGGGCGCGGACGGCCGAGAGAGCGGCCGCCACTCTGCGCGCCGCCGCGCCGCGCCTCCCGCGCTTGCTACCGCCCAACGTCCGACAGCCTGTGCGGAGCAGCCCCAAACCTGCGCCACAACCGCCCGCGCCTTTCAAACCACCGAGGATGGGGCTACACACAGCCACACCACAGTCGCCAACCAGTCGCCACGGCAGCGCCGCAAACCACGGCCAAACTGCAGCTACCGCGCGCTACAGCCTGGGTCGGCCCGCCGAGAATCGCCGCCCCCGCCCAAATGCCGCCCCCACAGCCCCCAGCCGACGACCCGCCACAATGGCCAAACCTTCGGCAAAACTCCCACACCGTCGCCGCGGCAGCCCGGCCAGCGCGGCCGGCGCCACAGCCACACAAGCCGAGGCGTGCGGCGATGACGGCCGTGCAAACGCGCCTCCGCCGCCCCATCGCCTTCCGTCGCCCTCCCGCCGTTTCCCGATCGGCCCGCAGCCGTCGGGCCACATCGCGCGCCGTCCTCCTCCTCTCGCCCGCCAACATTCACAGCCGTTTCTCAACAATTGCCGCCGCAAACGGACGCCGCCTGCGCAACAGGCGCCGCCGCCCCTCGCCGCTTCCGACCCAACCCCTCGACCGAGGCAAACCGCAATCCGAATCTACAGACCAACCCAATCTGCCGTCAGCACACACGACAGCCGACCTTACACGTTACGCGTTACACATTACGTGTACACGTCTAGGTTAGGTTAGGTTAGGTTAGGTGGACGTGGGTTAGGTTAAGGGGACTTGGGTTAGGTTAAGCGTCAAACTTAGGTTAAGCATTCAAACACGTCAGGCGTCAGAGGTTAGGTTAGGTTAGGTTAGGTTAGGTTAGGTTAGGTTCGGTTAGGTTACACGTTAGGTTAAGGGGTCAGTGCTAGGTTAAGAAGCGTCAAACGTAGGTTCAAAAAGCGTTCAAACGTGAGGCGTGAGCCGGACAGCTTACCTTTACGTAGACGTTAGGGGCTCCACAGGCTGAGCTCACCTCGCCACACCACAGGTTAGGTTCGGTTCGCTCGGCTCAGCGTAAAGCGCCGAGGTCAGGGTTACGTTCGTTCACCTTCGGGCGCCACACTTTCGGTTGAAAGGTCGCGACGGGACGACGTCGGCAGGCACGCCGCAAACGAACAAAAACGTACAGACGACGTCGAAAACCGCCGACAGACGGGGGAGCAGCACGACCACGACCAGATACCGAGCGCGAACGAGACACACGCGAACCACCCCCACCGGCCAAAGGGCACCACACGACAACCCAGAGCACCACGTGTCGACACCAGAGCAACCCGCCGCTCACGCGACATGGCTGGCACCGAAGGGCAACCGCCCCGCAACTGCGCTTTCCGCGCCGGCCCGGATGCACGTCGTGCTACAACAACACCACTACCGTACACAGCCGCTGTTCACAACATCACTATCAATGGCGCGCCCGCGGCTCGCCGCCGTCGCAGTCGCAGCCCCAACGCCAGCACTTTTGCACCACCATTCACACGCACCCGCACCACAGCTCGCCGACACAGCCGAACAAAACAAACACCACACAACAACAACAGCAACAACGCCGCCGCCTCTACTTGTGCCGGCGACCCACCCCGCCGATGGCGCACCTTTCCTTTCGCCAGCCGGCAATCGACACACACGCACCCACCCCCCCCCCCCCCCCGGGGCCCAGTGCAAAAAACAAAAACAAACAAAAAAAAACACAAACGACACGGGAAGCGCACACCGCCGCTTCGCGCGCACGCCACCAACCAGTCGTCGCCTCACAATAACAAACACAAACAAAATAAACTAACAACTAGGGCAACACAAAACAAAAACGCCTCGCACGAACCGCCCACAAAAAGGACAAGCACACGCACAGCCTCTGCTGACGACCACGACGCAGCGGCACGCTGCTCCTGTCCCGCGCCCCGCGCCCCACTCGATTCACAACTCACGCGACACCGTCAACGACGGGCTCGCTTACGCGCAACCTACCACCTTTCCGCCAACGACGCACAGCCCCAGCCCCACCCGACGACGCCCGTGGCAACGACTGCACTTTCACCACCGCCTCCCCCTTCCCCCCCCCAAAACACACACACACACACACACACACACACACAGAGCCAGCCAAAAACGCACTCGCGACCCACACATGCACGTGCATCGCCACACGCCAACCAGTCAACGTCGACAACCACACGCACGGCTCGAAACGAAACCGGCGTCCTTCCACGTTGCCATCAAGCTACGCGACACAAGACACAAGGAACCAACACAACAGCCGGCCCCACTAATTCCCACTCTCACGCCGCAAAAAGCACACCGAAACCGCCAAACGCACGCACATTCCCCTTCGCACTGACACCGACCGGCTC
The DNA here is from genome assembly GCF_021461395.2 of Schistocerca americana. Classification (NCBI taxonomy): domain Eukaryota; kingdom Metazoa; phylum Arthropoda; class Insecta; order Orthoptera; family Acrididae; genus Schistocerca; species Schistocerca americana. The sequence goes on along the minus strand of NW_025725433.1, from coordinate 28,699 downwards.
GCTACCACACACCTCTCGGCAGCCGTTTCACGCCAATTCGCCACACCGGCCCCACAGTCGACAAGCGCCCGCCCTGTACGGCACACGCAACGACGCAGCGCAGCAAAGGGCGCCCGCAACACATACCTCTCCTCCTCCCTCTCTCTCTCCGCCGCCCGACGCGCCAACCGCCACACCACACCGCCAGCCACTCGCAAATTGTGCACTGCCACCAGCCACACGTCCAACACGCCGCGCCGCCTCCGGCCACCCGCCAGGGGGCGCTCACGTCCGCGACAACAGCGCGGCCCGCCGGGCCGGGCCGAACCGAACCGAGCCGCCGCTGCTCTGCACTCGGCACGGCCACACCCTGCTGCAGACCGGGCTCGTCTCTCTGTACGCGTCTGCCTGCGCATCAACACAACACGACCTTTTTTTTTTTTTTTTTTTTTTCCTCTCTACCGCCATCCCTTCTTCTCGCGTTTTACTCGTTGTTGCAGCAGCGGCGCACACCTACACATCCACAGCCCCAGCCCCAGCCCCAGCCGAGCCGGCCTCACCTCAGGGGCCCGCCGCCAGCGTCTCCTCCTCGGGCACAGGTGCGGTGCTGTGGCCGCCCATCCAACCGCATTGCTGGCCGTCCAGCCGCCAGGCGTTCCCACTGCCGCGAGCCACGCCGCGCACCGACCCTGCTGCAGAAAACGAAGCATAGCCAGAGACCGACCGATACACAAAGCAAGCCGTCGCCTCGCCTCTTGTCCTTCCTGCCTTCCTTCCGCCCCCGCCCTTCTCACACCACCGCCTCTCCACTTTCGCCCCCCCCCCCCCCCCTCCTTCTTTTTTTTTTTTTTGTTTTCTTCTTTCTTTCTTTCTTTCTTTCTTTCTTTCTTTCTTTCTTTCTTTGGCCCTCTCTCCTTCCCGCCATGGCGGTTACGGCACCGCCTGCAGCGGCAGATTTTTTTGCGCCCACACGCCTACTCCTACCACCATTAACCTTGCCCTGCCCTGCCCATCAACGTCGCAGTCGAACCGACGCTTGCCAACACACTGCCGACGTTCCTTTCTCTTTTCGGCCTACGCCCATTACGCGCCGCGCACAGCACCTTCCCTTCCCACAACACACCGACGTCATCACACGCACCCAAAACAGGGGCCACGACCGTGTTCCTCGCCCACTCCCATCCCGCACGGTACGCACATTCCCAACTATTACCGCGCACCCTCCCTTTCCAATCTGTGTGTCTCTGTGTCTGCGTCCTGTCCGCGCGTGACGCCCTCTCAACATCCGCCGTCCCCCGTCCCCCGTCCCGTTTTCGCCCCCATGCCGTCGTCGCGCCGCCTCCTCCCCGTCCACCGCCGCCCCTGTCCGCCCCGCACCACACCATACACCGCTGCTTGTCCCGGCCGTTGCCACCAAAGGCGCCGACCGCAAACGCGCCACGCCGCAGCCCCCGTGCGTCTCGCGCTCGCTTGCATCTCCGTGCCGACGCTGCCTCTCTTCCCGCTCGCACTCGACCTCGACAACACAGTCTTTGGCTCCGCCACTGCGTGTTCCGGTGGTACGCACGCTGCAACACGTATGTATTCATTACCAGAGCGATGGCGAGGCATGACAGCATCTCTGTCTGACCAGAGAGTTATTTATCGTTGCTAGTCGGCGCTTGGACCGCGCCAGACGACAGTAGTGGCACGCACCGGGTCGCCAGGAACAGTTGTTATATATATTGTAGCGCGAGTCGGGAGAGGTAGTAGTCGGTCGACAGTAGTAGCGGGTGGACGGTTGTACTGAGCGGGCGTCGGCGGCGTGCTCTGCTCGTCTCGCGACTCTGGTCACGGTTCGGGACGATGTATAGTATATTGTGTTATAATCAAAAGGTAGTGTGAAGCTGCATTTTGCGCAAATCTGATAACGTATGTTCATTGTACTTATTTTGTTCAACAACAAAAGCCCCACTATTACTTTTTTCTAACGTAACTTTTGTCTTTTAACGAAAAACATTCACTTTTTAAAGACTACTTCCTATGGCATTTCCCTCCAAGGAGTGCAATTAATTACCAGCCAGCACTCATTCATTGCACACAGCTGTGTAAGGGGTATCTACAATTGAGGAGCGGATACAAATGCAATTTTTTTTTGTTTTTTTTTGTGTGTTGTAACCTCCCCGCAAAATTTAAAATAATGGACAATGTTATTTACGGATGCTAATGGACATTGCGCTAATTGTAACCTCGCCCACAATGAGAGGTATTGAAAATGGCAACAAACATGTGAATTTCGCAATCTGACTCAAATATAAATTCTTCACAACATTTAAAGTCCGTTCAGTGACAAGAAACTTCGATTAAACCGAACTATCGGTCTTTGGCCCTGTGCAAAACAATCAGAATTAAAAGTCTTACCTCGGAATAAATGGATGTCACAACATTTCTGCTCTTGTTTGTTGCGCAGCGCTTGGAGGAACTGCATTGCAAATAATAATATTCTCTTTTTGTTGTGATTTTAGTGCAATCTTTCTTCAAAGACGTGGAATGAAATGTGAAGTGCAACGAACTCTTTAGTTCAATAAACAATTAAATGTTTGAAAAATGCTTTTGAAATAAAAATTAGTATTGGGGAACTTGTTGGAGAATAATTACAATAAATAAAATTGTTCATTATCTAATGATTATATTAATTAACAGTATACCTTATTCACCATCTTGACCAGTGTTGCCGACCGCCTACATCACACAACCGCACTCGGCTGCTACTACTGACCGACCGCTCTGCATGACGACTATTAGCGTACTGCACGCGACGACTACTGACAGAGTACAGCCCTCAACTAGACAGACCTACAGACTCGCAACGACTGACTGACTGACTGACTGACTGACTGAGAACCGCTCGCAACACTCGCGCGGTCCAGCGCAAACTCTCTGGTCACAGACGCTACAATGTCTCGCCATCGCTGCTATGTTACATACGTGTTTCAGTGTCTTTTTCATTGGGGTAACGATCTTTGGCTCTTTTTATTCTGGATACAGGGCCAAAGGTCAACGCTGCTGCCCTTATACAATTTATCAGGTTTCATTATGTCTGTTGCAATGTTACATACGGTTCATTCTTTCATTCATATTATCGTTGGGTTTGTTTTGTAGGGACGTTAACATTCTGGCACATTTTTATTATCATCGGACCCTCTGCTACTTGTGCAGGGAGGTTATACCTGGGTCCATTTCCATTTCCATTTACATTCTAATATTGATAGACCTTTTGTTTTCTTTTTTGTTTCTTGTTGTTTTTCCTTCTTTTTTTTTGTTTTGTTTTTCCCGCTCTCACCACCACCACCACCGCCGCATCACGCCTTCCGTTTTCTTGGTTTCTTTTCTGTTCTTCAACTGCTTCAACATCACCGCGCCCCATTTCCACACCACAGCCATCAGCCTCCAAGACGGGCAGGCGCAGTGTGCCATTTCCGGCGCACAAGCACACCCGTACGGTACTCTCCTCGCCCCCACGCCACCAACAACACAGCGACCACGCGGCTTTCAGGCACGGCACGGCACCGGCGAAATGCGCCGCCCCCGCCCCTCCGCGCATCCGTCCGTCTCGCCACGTTCACTGACAGCCGCGTCTGCGGCTACACCACGACAACCACAACACAACACCGCTCCCCTCCCTGGCAACTCATTGTTTTTCTCCTCCTCTTTTGCACAAACCACAACGCCGAGCACAGGCGCAAGCCACCCACACCGCGCCCCTCCCCGTCCCGCCTCTCTTTGGCCGCCGCTCCTCGTTTGCCCCCTCCCATCTCCCGAAATGCCATGCCATGCCAGCAGCGTTACGCATGCCCCTCCCCTGTCCACACAACACTACCGCCAAACGAACAGCCTTCCGGGCCACATGCAGGGCACGCCCACCTCCAAACACTGCCAATTCACGGACGCACACACTCACTTTCTCGACACCTTTCTGTACGGAGGGTGCGTCATCTCGACCGTGACAGAGTGACGGCAACTATCGACGATCCATTTCCCCCCACTGGTAAAACATGTCCACTAACACCTACATACATCATTCAAGTACACAGACAATAGCATACACACAATGGGAGGGCACACGAACATGGACGGCACGGCACTGTCATACACTCTTCCTCAGAACCATATCAACAAACGTTACGTACATCCGGGAAAGCGAAAGCGAAAGCAAAGGCAAAGCCCAATGCAGCCGTCAAAGGTAACGTTCACCACGGCAGACACTTGCAGCCGCGCCGCCGTTAAACGCATTTTCAGTGCGGCTCCAATACGCCTCCGACACGGGAACGTTCCGTTGCTCTACGAATGCGTTTCTCCCCTTTTTCCCTTCCTCTCTCTTTTGCCCCCCCTCCTTGCACTCTTGCCTCATTCCTCACGTTCTGCCCAGACATTCGACCGATCAAAGTCAACCCTTCGTTACCGTTCTCAGCGCGACGGTGTACAACAGTATGACGGGTGTGCCCAAGACTTCGGTTCAGTTGCGTGACGCCGGTCTATCGCGCCGATCGACAGTTACTCAGGGGGCGACGGATCGGACCACGTCACCGACACACAAAACACTTTCAAACAAACAAATACATACCGGATGGACACAGACAAACACGTGTACAGACATTCGCCAAACAAACGACCGCCGCCGCCGCCGCCGTCGTCGTCTAGCGTCGCGCTTACTGTACTGCACTGGACACGCGTGCATCTTGAATGACGACATCGGTGTGCGTGCGTCGTACGCAATCAGTCAGACACGGCTATCAGAAATCAGAGTCGAATGGTACATCATCGTGCGTGTCGCCGTACACGTACAGTACAATACAACAACAATGCGTCTTAATGGCACGTTCATTTCAACGTCACTCACACACCTCCACGCTGCAGTTACGTCGCACCATTGTCAAAAACTCGGCGTACAGCAAAGGGAATAGTGGGCGGCAAAAAACAAACCAAACAACAAAAAACATTTCACATTTCACCCTCGCCATGTATGATGTGCAAAAAAAAAACAAACCCGCAAACGGCCGTCGTTACGGTGACACAAAAGTCGCCGATCGCACTGTCCCCCCCTCGCAGACAGGTAACACACACACACACACACACCCCAACACCAATGGGTCAAAACCACTCCAACGAGGCGTGCCACCATTCCACGCCACGGCGACCAACCTCGTGGCCGTACCCCGCAACACGCTTTGACGCGCCCCCCCACCCACAATCAAAATGCACACATACATCACAGCCGTCCACACAAACAACAACAACAACAATTCCGCCCTTCCCGCAAAAGGCAAGTTGGTGGCCCTGAAAAGGGCCGTTTTGCCGCTCTCGCAACGGAGGAGCCTTCTCCATCCTTCCTTCCATTCCAGAGCCACCTCCTTACTTGGAGCTCGTGTACTTGGTCACCGCCTTCGTGCCCTCGCTCACGGCGTGCTTGGCCAGCTCGCCAGGCAGCAACAGCCGCACAGCGGTCTGGATCTCGCGGGACGTGATGGTCGAGCGCTTGTTGTAGTGCGCCAGGCGAGAAGCCTCGGCCGCAATGCGCTCGAAAATGTCGTTCACGAAGCTGTTCATGATGCTCATCGCCTTCGACGAGATGCCCGTGTCAGGGTGCACCTGCTTCAGCACCTTGTAGATGTAGATGGCATAGCTCTCCTTCCTCTTGCGCTTCTTCTTCTTGTCGCCCTTCGAAATGTTCTTCTGCGCCTTGCCAGCCTTCTTGGCGGCCTTCCCGCTAGTCTTGGGCGGCATCTCGAACCAACGTACGGCAGCAGCAACACCAGTAGCAAGCGCTCCGCTCTAGTCAGCGTCTCCCCACACAGTGGCACCCGCCGCCAGCCGCCGCCGCACCTTTACCAGCTCGCCCTGTTGCGGCCGCCGACCAATGGGGCGCGCGCGCAACCGGCCGCCGCACCCGAGCCCATAAAGCACCCCCACCCCGGCTGCGCCGGCACGCACTCCGCTGCTCGACTCGCTGCCGCTCGCACCGGTCGTTTTCGTTTCCGTTTCGTGTGCACCGTCGCTAGCCCATCGCCATGTCCGGACGCGGAAAGGGAGGCAAAGTCAAGGGCAAGTCAAAGTCCCGCTCAAGCAGGGCTGGGCTCCAGTTCCCGGTCGGCAGAATCCACCGCCTCCTGCGCAAGGGAAACTACGCAGAGCGCGTCGGCGCCGGGGCGCCCGTCTACCTCGCCGCCGTCATGGAGTACCTCGCGGCTGAGGTGCTCGAGCTGGCCGGAAACGCGGCCCGCGACAACAAGAAGACGCGCATCATCCCGCGCCACCTGCAGCTTGCCATCCGCAACGACGAGGAGCTCAACAAGCTCCTGTCGGGCGTCACCATCGCACAGGGTGGTGTCCTGCCCAACATCCAGGCCGTCCTGCTGCCAAAGAAGACCGAGAAGAAGGCCTAAAGGAGGCCAGGCAATCGCAGCGCCGCGTGCTCCCCTGCACGCAACGCGCTTTGCCGGCTCGGCTCGGCCCACAACAATCGGCCCTTTTCAGGGCCACCACACAAACCTACGTCCAAAGCAAAATTTCAGTCGTCCTCGCCGCACCTTGTTTTGTTGTTTTAACTTTGCACTTTCACAGCACAGCCGCCGCCGGCGCACGTCCGCCATCTTGTCGTCCACACAGCCCGTGTGGCCCAACACACACACACACACACACACACATTTTGCACGGTCGCAGTCGCCTTCCAAACGACAACGGCAGCAATAATGACCATTGTTAAAGGGAGGCGTGTCGACACACCGCCCTCCACTCCCGCGCGCAACGGCCGTCGACACGAACGAAACAAACAGCTGATCCGGCCGCCTATGCCCACACGCCTTGCCTCGGAAACCCCAACGCCGCCGCAAACACACAGAGCCAAACCACGCAAGCAAATAATCACCGCCTCTCGCACAACAACACACAGCCCGCCATCTCCATCGCGATCGATACAAAGACACACAATAACAAACACAAACGAAGCAGCTCCACTCTCACACACACACAGCCAGCCACATGACACGTTTCCTTTCCTTCTCCCCTCCCAGTCACATCACGTCGCTCAAACGGAAAGAAACAAACAAACAACACACGCAGCAACAACACAGACTCTTTCGCACTTTTCAACTTCCGAACAGTGTGGTGGCCCTGAAAAGGGCCGTTTTCTAGTCTCTCCCACCCACAAGCACGGCCGCGGGAAGGCCAGCGCCCGCTGCGACGCAGCCTAACCGCCGAAACCGTACAGGGTGCGCCCCTGCCTCTTCAGGGCGTACACCACGTCCATGGCCGTCACAGTCTTGCGCTTGGCGTGCTCAGTGTACGTCACCGCGTCGCGGATCACGTTCTCCAGGAACACCTTCAGCACCCCGCGGGTCTCCTCGTAGATCAGACCAGAGATGCGCTTCACGCCGCCCCTGCGAGCCAGGCGGCGGATGGCGGGCTTCGTGATGCCCTGGATGTTGTCGCGCAACACCTTGCGGTGCCGCTTGGCGCCGCCCTTGCCGAGCCCCTTTCCTCCCTTGCCGCGGCCTGTCATCCTTCCTTCCTCGGGCAAAGCAAAACGTGCACAAACAGCAGCTGCAGCGTCTCGCGAGTCGGCTACGGTCTGCGCCCAGCGCGCCCGCCGCCCCCCTATATAGACTCTGGCCCGCCCTCCCCCCACCACGCGCAACCGAGGGCATATAAGCGCAGCACGGAGGCGCGCGGGCCCGTTGTCAAGGCAGCACCGGACGCCGCGCCGCACCTAACCTCCACGCACGCCGCTCCGCTACCGCTACCGCTACCGCCATGGCCCGCACAAAGCAAACGGCCCGCAAGTCCACCGGCGGAAAGGCGCCGCGCAAACAGCTCGCCACCAAGGCGGCGAGGAAGAGCGCGCCCGCCACCGGAGGCGTCAAGAAGCCCCACCGCTACAGGCCGGGCACCGTCGCCCTGCGAGAAATCAGGCGCTACCAGAAGAGCACAGAGCTGCTCATCCGCAAGCTGCCATTCCAGCGCCTAGTGCGCGAGATCGCCCAGGACTTCAAGACCGACCTGCGCTTCCAGAGCTCCGCAGTCATGGCCCTGCAGGAGGCCAGCGAGGCCTACCTCGTCGGCCTCTTCGAAGACACCAACCTGTGCGCCATCCACGCCAAGCGCGTCACCATCATGCCCAAGGACATCCAGCTCGCGCGCCGCATCCGCGGCGAGCGCGCCTAAACCGCGCCGCGGCACCGCACCGCACAAACAAAAACGGCCCTTTTCAGGGCCACTAACATCTCTCCGTCGCGAGCAAACTTTGTCGGTCGCCTGCCTCTCGCCCCGCAACCCAAAAAACAAAAACCACCACTTCCCGTCCGTCCGCCACACCCGCTCACTCTGCCTGCCTGCTAGCAGCGCGCAACAATCACACATCATCCCTCCCCGGCGCTCAAAGCGCACAATACCCAACGGCCGACGTCACACCGCACGGGTGGCTGGCCGGCCGCCGCTTTCGTTTTTCGAAATCAAAAACAAAAAAAACCCGCACTCCACTCCGACGGCCAACGGCCAGGCAGGCTCGCTCGCTCGCTCTACACGCCACCGAAATCCCCCGCCGACTCCTTCCCACATCTCAACGTGCCCCCCGTTGCAAAACATAACACACACACAAAGGAACAAAACAAAGACCAGACACGACAGACATCCGAGAAGAACGAACGCAGGCAAGCCAACCAACGTATTCAAACAAAACAACGTGACAGAAAACCAACCGTCGGCCGCCGCCACAAAACAAACACGGCGACAATCAACCACGACATCAGCAACAACACCGCTTACCGCTACCGCCGCCCACACCCGCCACCGACCCCCGCAATCCAACCACCACGGCACGCAAACAGCATCCCCACGGGCATACAGAAACGCCAGACAGACAGACACACACCCACACCAAACGCAACACGACAATCAAAACCTTCCCCGACGTGCTTTGATGGCCCTGAGAAGGGCCGTTTTGGGCCGCGCGTCTCTTGCGCGCCACTAGACGACGACGGGCGGTGGGGACGACGGAGTCAAGCGCCAAACCCTTCCTTTCCCATCTCTTTCTCCTCTACTCTACTTCTTCTTCTTGGGCGAAGCCTTCGCCTTAGACGGCGTCGTCGCCTTCTTCGGGCGCGGCGCCTTCGGCTTCTTCGTCGGAACCTTGGCGGCCTTCTTCGCCTTCGACGGCGACTTGGCCTTGGCCGGCTTGGCCGCAGCCGCCTTCTTCGCACCCGCGGGAGCGGCCGACGCCGCAGACGCCTTCTTGGCGGCGCCCGCCTTCCGACCGGTCGCCGCCTTCACGCCACCAGCCTTCTTTGCGCCGGCCGCACGGGCGCCCTTCTTCTCCTTGCTGGCCGGAGCGGCGCGCTTCTTCTTGGCACCGCCAGCACGAGCCTTGCCGCCCTCGGCCGCCCCCCCGCCGCCGGCGCCGGCAAGCTTGAACGAGCCGGACGCGCCCTTCCCCTTCGTCTGCACCAGCTCGCCCGCCACGACGGCCGACTTGAGGTACTTCTTGATAAACGGCGCCAGCTTCTCCGCGTCCAGCTTGTAGTGCGCGGCTATGTACTTCTTGATCGCCTGCAGCGACGACCCGCCGCGCTCCTTCAGACTCTTGATGGCGGCCGTCACCATCTCAGAGGTGCGCGGGTGCGCAGGCTTGGCGCGCGGCTTCTTCGCAGACGACGCAGACTTGGCCTTCTTCGTAGTGCCGGTGGCGGCGGGTGCCGCAGCAGTCTCGTTCGTAGCCGCCTGATCTGCCATTTCGACGACGCGCCTAACACACAGCGAGAGCGAGAGCGAGAGCGAGCGGGACGGCAGGCACGCAAGCACAGCACAGCAGAGCAGAGAATCACAAGGGCCCAGCCAGTGTCGCGGGCGGGCGCGGACGGCCGAGAGAGCGGCCGCCACTCTGCGCGCCGCCGCGCCGCGCCTCCCGCGCTTGCTACCGCCCAACGTCCGACAGCCTGTGCGGAGCAGCCCCAAACCTGCGCCACAACCGCCCGCGCCTTTCAAACCACCGAGGATGGGGCTACACACAGCCACACCACAGTCGCCAACCAGTCGCCACGGCAGCGCCGCAAACCACGGCCAAACTGCAGCTACCGCGCGCTACAGCCTGGGTCGGCCCGCCGAGAATCGCCGCCCCCGCCCAAATGCCGCCCCCACAGCCCCAGCCGACGACCCGCCACAATGGCCAAACCTTCGGCAAAACTCCCACACCGTCGCCGCGGCAGCCCGGCCAGCGCGGCCGGCGCCACAGCCACACAAGCCGAGGCGTGCGGCGATGACGGCCGTGCAAACGCGCCTCCGCCGCCCCATCGCCTTCCGTCGCCCTCCCGCCGTTTCCCGATCGGCCCGCAGCCGTCGGGCCACATCGCGCGCCGTCCTCCTCCTCTCGCCCGCCAACATTCACAGCCGTTTCTCAACAATTGCCCGCCGCAAACGGACGCCGCCTGCGCAACAGGCGCCGCCGCCCCTCGCCGCTTCCGACCCAACCCCTCGACCGAGGCAAACCGCAATCCGAATCTACAGACCAACCCAATCTGCCGTCAGCACACACGACAGCCGACCTTACACGTTACGCGTTACACATTACGTGTACACGTCTAGGTTAGGTTAGGTTAGGTTAGGTGGACGTGGGTTAGGTTAAGGGGACTTGGGTTAGGTTAAGCGTCAAACTTAGGTTAAGCATTCAAACACGTCAGGCGTCAGAGGTTAGGTTAGGTTAGGTTAGGTTAGGTTAGGTTAGGTTCGGTTAGGTTACACGTTAGGTTAAGGGGTCAGTGCTAGGTTAAGAAGCGTCAAACGTAGGTTCAAAAAGCGTTCAAACGTGAGGCGTGAGCCGGACAGCTTACCTTTACGTAGACGTTAGGGGCTCCACAGGCTGAGCTCACCTCGCCACACCACAGGTTAGGTTCGGTTCGCTCGGCTCAGCGTAAAGCGCCGAGGTCAGGGTTACGTTCGTTCACCTTCGGGCGCCACACTTTCGGTTGAAAGGTCGCGACGGGACGACGTCGGCAGGCACGCCGCAAACGAACAAAAACGTACAGACGACGTCGAAAACCGCCGACAGACGGGGGAGCAGCACGACCACGACCAGATACCGAGCGCGAACGAGACACACGCGAACCACCCCCACCGGCCAAAGGGCACCACACGACAACCCAGAGCACCACGTGTCGACACCAGAGCAACCCGCCGCTCACGCGACATGGCTGGCACCGAAGGGCAACCGCCCGCAACTGCGCTTTCCGCGCCGGCCCGGATGCACGTCGTGCTACAACAACACCACTACCGTACACAGCCGCTGTTCACAACATCACTATCAATGGCGCGCCCGCGGCTCGCCGCCGTCGCAGTCGCAGCCCCAACGCCAGCACTTTTGCACCACCATTCACACGCACCGCACCACAGCTCGCCGACACAGCCGAACAAAACAAACACCACACAACAACAACAGCAACAACGCCGCCGCCTCTACTTGTGCCGGCGACCCACCCCGCCGATGGCGCACCTTTCCTTTCGCCAGCCGGCAATCGACACACACGCACCCACCCCCCCCCCCCCCCGGGGCCCAGTGCAAAAAACAAAAACAAACAAAAAAAAACACAAACGACACGGGAAGCGCACACCGCCGCTTCGCGCGCACGCCACCAACCAGTCGTCGCCTCACAATAACAAACACAAACAAAATAAACTAACAACTAGGGCAACACAAAACAAAAACGCCTCGCACGAACCGCCCACAAAAAGGACAAGCACACGCACAGCCTCTGCTGACGACCACGACGCAGCGGCACGCTGCTCCTGTCCCGCGCCCCGCGCCCCACTCGATTCACAACTCACGCGACACCGTCAACGACGGGCTCGCTTACGCGCAACCTACCACCTTTCCGCCAACGACGCACAGCCCCAGCCCCACCCGACGACGCCCGTGGCAACGACTGCACTTTCACCACCGCCTCCCCCTTCCCCCCCCAAAACACACACACACACACACACACACACACACAGAGCCAGCCAAAAACGCACTCGCGACCCACACATGCACGTGCATCGCCACACGCCAACCAGTCAACGTCGACAACCACACGCACGGCTCGAAACGAAACCGGCGTCCTTCCACGTTGCCATCAAGCTACGCGACACAAGACACAAGGAACCAACACAACAGCCGGCCCCACTAATTCCCATTGCACTTTCACAGCACAGCCGCCGCCGGCGCACGTCCGCCATCTTGTCGTCCACACAGCCCGTGTGGCCCAACACACACACACACACACACACACATTTTGCACGGTCGCAGTCGCCTTCCAAACGACAACGGCAGCAATAATGACCATTGTTAAAGGGAGGCGTGTCGACACACCGCCCTCCACTCCCGCGCGCAACGGCCGTCGACACGAACGAAACAAACAGCTGATCCGGCCGCCTATGCCCACACGCCTTGCCTCGGAAACCCCAACGCCGCCGCAAACACACAGAGCCAAACCACGCAAGCAAATAATCACCGCCTCTCGCACAACAACACACAGCCCGCCATCTCCATCGCGATCGATACAAAGACACACAATAACAAACACAAACGAAGCAGCTCCACTCTCACACACACACAGCCAGCCACATGACACGTTTCCTTTCCTTCTCCCCTCCCAGTCACATCACGTCGCTCAAACGGAAAGAAACAAACAAACAACACACGCAGCAACAACACAGACTCTTTCGCACTTTTCAACTTCCGAACAGTGTGGTGGCCCTGAAAAGGGCCGTTTTCTAGTCTCTCCCACCCACAAGCACGGCCGCGGGAAGGCCAGCGCCCGCTGCGACGCAGCCTAACCGCCGAAACCGTACAGGGTGCGCCCCTGCCTCTTCAGGGCGTACACCACGTCCATGGCCGTCACAGTCTTGCGCTTGGCGTGCTCAGTGTACGTCACCGCGTCGCGGATCACGTTCTCCAGGAACACCTTCAGCACCCCGCGGGTCTCCTCGTAGATCAGACCAGAGATGCGCTTCACGCCGCCCCTGCGAGCCAGGCGGCGGATGGCGGGCTTCGTGATGCCCTGGATGTTGTCGCGCAACACCTTGCGGTGCCGCTTGGCGCCGCCCTTGCCGAGCCCCTTTCCTCCCTTGCCGCGGCCTGTCATCCTTCCTTCCTCGGGCAAAGCAAAACGTGCACAAACAGCAGCTGCAGCGTCTCGCGAGTCGGCTACGGTCTGCGCCCAGCGCGCCCGCCGCCCCCCTATATAGACTCTGGCCCGCCCTCCCCCCACCACGCGCAACCGAGGGCATATAAGCGCAGCACGGAGGCGCGCGGGCCCGTTGTCAAGGCAGCACCGGACGCCGCGCCGCACCTAACCTCCACGCACGCCGCTCCGCTACCGCTACCGCTACCGCCATGGCCCGCACAAAGCAAACGGCCCGCAAGTCCACCGGCGGAAAGGCGCCGCGCAAACAGCTCGCCACCAAGGCGGCGAGGAAGAGCGCGCCCGCCACCGGAGGCGTCAAGAAGCCCCACCGCTACAGGCCGGGCACCGTCGCCCTGCGAGAAATCAGGCGCTACCAGAAGAGCACAGAGCTGCTCATCCGCAAGCTGCCATTCCAGCGCCTAGTGCGCGAGATCGCCCAGGACTTCAAGACCGACCTGCGCTTCCAGAGCTCCGCAGTCATGGCCCTGCAGGAGGCCAGCGAGGCCTACCTCGTCGGCCTCTTCGAAGACACCAACCTGTGCGCCATCCACGCCAAGCGCGTCACCATCATGCCCAAGGACATCCAGCTCGCGCGCCGCATCCGCGGCGAGCGCGCCTAAACCGCGCCGCGGCACCGCACCGCACAAACAAAAACGGCCCTTTTCAGGGCCACTAACATCTCTCCGTCGCGAGCAAACTTTGTCGGTCGCCTGCCTCTCGCCCCGCAACCCAAAAAACAAAAACCACCACTTCCCGTCCGTCCGCCACACCCGCTCACTCTGCCTGCCTGCTAGCAGCGCGCAACAATCACACATCATCCCTCCCCGGCGCTCAAAGCGCACAATACCCAACGGCCGACGTCACACCGCACGGGTGGCTGGCCGGCCGCCGCTTTCGTTTTTCGAAATCAAAAACAAAAAAAACCCGCACTCCACTCCGACGGCCAACGGCCAGGCAGGCTCGCTCGCTCGCTCTACACGCCACCGAAATCCCCCGCCGACTCCTTCCCACATCTCAACGTGCCCCCCGTTGCAAAACATAACACACACACAAAGGAACAAAACAAAGACCAGACACGACAGACATCCGAGAAGAACGAACGCAGGCAAGCCAACCAACGTATTCAAACAAAACAACGTGACAGAAAACCAACCGTCGGCCGCCGCCACAAAACAAACACGGCGACAATCAACCACGACATCAGCAACAACACCGCTTACCGCTACCGCCGCCCACACCCGCCACCGACCCCCGCAATCCAACCACCACGGCACGCAAACAGCATCCCCACGGGCATACAGAAACGCCAGACAGACAGACACACACCCACACCAAACGCAACACGACAATCAAAACCTTCCCCGACGTGCTTTGATGGCCCTGAGAAGGGCCGTTTTGGGCCGCGCGTCTCTTGCGCGCCACTAGACGACGACGGGCGGTGGGGACGACGGAGTCAAGCGCCAAACCCTTCCTTTCCCATCTCTTTCTCCTCTACTCTACTTCTTCTTCTTGGGCGAAGCCTTCGCCTTAGACGGCGTCGTCGCCTTCTTCGGGCGCGGCGCCTTCGGCTTCTTCGTCGGAACCTTGGCGGCCTTCTTCGCCTTCGACGGCGACTTGGCCTTGGCCGGCTTGGCCGCAGCCGCCTTCTTCGCACCCGCGGGAGCGGCCGACGCCGCAGACGCCTTCTTGGCGGCGCCCGCCTTCCGACCGGTCGCCGCCTTCACGCCACCAGCCTTCTTTGCGCCGGCCGCACGGGCGCCCTTCTTCTCCTTGCTGGCCGGAGCGGCGCGCTTCTTCTTGGCACCGCCAGCACGAGCCTTGCCGCCCTCGGCCGCCCCCCCGCCGCCGGCGCCGGCAAGCTTGAACGAGCCGGACGCGCCCTTCCCCTTCGTCTGCACCAGCTCGCCCGCCACGACGGCCGACTTGAGGTACTTCTTGATAAACGGCGCCAGCTTCTCCGCGTCCAGCTTGTAGTGCGCGGCTATGTACTTCTTGATCGCCTGCAGCGACGACCCGCCGCGCTCCTTCAGACTCTTGATGGCGGCCGTCACCATCTCAGAGGTGCGCGGGTGCGCAGGCTTGGCGCGCGGCTTCTTCGCAGACGACGCAGACTTGGCCTTCTTCGTAGTGCCGGTGGCGGCGGGTGCCGCAGCAGTCTCGTTCGTAGCCGCCTGATCTGCCATTTCGACGACGCGCCTAACACACAGCGAGAGCGAGAGCGAGAGCGAGCGGGACGGCAGGCACGCAAGCACAGCACAGCAGAGCAGAGAATCACAAGGGCCCAGCCAGTGTCGCGGGCGGGCGCGGACGGCCGAGAGAGCGGCCGCCACTCTGCGCGCCGCCGCGCCGCGCCTCCCGCGCTTGCTACCGCCCAACGTCCGACAGCCTGTGCGGAGCAGCCCCAAACCTGCGCCACAACCGCCCGCGCCTTTCAAACCACCGAGGATGGGGCTACACACAGCCACACCACAGTCGCCAACCAGTCGCCACGGCAGCGCCGCAAACCACGGCCAAACTGCAGCTACCGCGCGCTACAGCCTGGGTCGGCCCGCCGAGAATCGCCGCCCCCGCCCAAATGCCGCCCCCACAGCCCCAGCCGACGACCCGCCACAATGGCCAAACCTTCGGCAAAACTCCCACACCGTCGCCGCGGCAGCCCGGCCAGCGCGGCCGGCGCCACAGCCACACAAGCCGAGGCGTGCGGCGATGACGGCCGTGCAAACGCGCCTCCGCCGCCCCATCGCCTTCCGTCGCCCTCCCGCCGTTTCCCGATCGGCCCGCAGCCGTCGGGCCACATCGCGCGCCGTCCTCCTCCTCTCGCCCGCCAACATTCACAGCCGTTTCTCAACAATTGCCCGCCGCAAACGGACGCCGCCTGCGCAACAGGCGCCGCCGCCCCTCGCCGCTTCCGACCCAACCCCTCGACCGAGGCAAACCGCAATCCGAATCTACAGACCAACCCAATCTGCCGTCAGCACACACGACAGCCGACCTTACACGTTACGCGTTACACATTACGTGTACACGTCTAGGTTAGGTTAGGTTAGGTTAGGTGGACGTGGGTTAGGTTAAGGGGACTTGGGTTAGGTTAAGCGTCAAACTTAGGTTAAGCATTCAAACACGTCAGGCGTCAGAGGTTAGGTTAGGTTAGGTTAGGTTAGGTTAGGTTAGGTTCGGTTAGGTTACACGTTAGGTTAAGGGGTCAGTGCTAGGTTAAGAAGCGTCAAACGTAGGTTCAAAAAGCGTTCAAACGTGAGGCGTGAGCCGGACAGCTTACCTTTACGTAGACGTTAGGGGCTCCACAGGCTGAGCTCACCTCGCCACACCACAGGTTAGGTTCGGTTCGCTCGGCTCAGCGTAAAGCGCCGAGGTCAGGGTTACGTTCGTTCACCTTCGGGCGCCACACTTTCGGTTGAAAGGTCGCGACGGGACGACGTCGGCAGGCACGCCGCAAACGAACAAAAACGTACAGACGACGTCGAAAACCGCCGACAGACGGGGGAGCAGCACGACCACGACCAGATACCGAGCGCGAACGAGACACACGCGAACCACCCCCACCGGCCAAAGGGCACCACACGACAACCCAGAGCACCACGTGTCGACACCAGAGCAACCCGCCGCTCACGCGACATGGCTGGCACCGAAGGGCAACCGCCCGCAACTGCGCTTTCCGCGCCGGCCCGGATGCACGTCGTGCTACAACAACACCACTACCGTACACAGCCGCTGTTCACAACATCACTATCAATGGCGCGCCCGCGGCTCGCCGCCGTCGCAGTCGCAGCCCCAACGCCAGCACTTTTGCACCACCATTCACACGCACCGCACCACAGCTCGCCGACACAGCCGAACAAAACAAACACCACACAACAACAACAGCAACAACGCCGCCGCCTCTACTTGTGCCGGCGACCCACCCCGCCGATGGCGCACCTTTCCTTTCGCCAGCCGGCAATCGACACACACGCACCCACCCCCCCCCCCCCCGGGGCCCAGTGCAAAAAACAAAAACAAACAAAAAAAAACACAAACGACACGGGAAGCGCACACCGCCGCTTCGCGCGCACGCCACCAACCAGTCGTCGCCTCACAATAACAAACACAAACAAAATAAACTAACAACTAGGGCAACACAAAACAAAAACGCCTCGCACGAACCGCCCACAAAAAGGACAAGCACACGCACAGCCTCTGCTGACGACCACGACGCAGCGGCACGCTGCTCCTGTCCCGCGCCCCGCGCCCCACTCGATTCACAACTCACGCGACACCGTCAACGACGGGCTCGCTTACGCGCAACCTACCACCTTTCCGCCAACGACGCACAGCCCCAGCCCCACCCGACGACGCCCGTGGCAACGACTGCACTTTCACCACCGCCTCCCCCTTCCCCCCCCAAAACACACACACACACACACACACACACACACAGAGCCAGCCAAAAACGCACTCGCGACCCACACATGCACGTGCATCGCCACACGCCAACCAGTCAACGTCGACAACCACACGCACGGCTCGAAACGAAACCGGCGTCCTTCCACGTTGCCATCAAGCTACGCGACACAAGACACAAGGAACCAACACAACAGCCGGCCCCACTAATTCCCACTCTCACGCCGCAAAAAGCACACCGAAACCGCCAAACGCACGCACATTCCCCTTCGCACTGACACCGACCGGCTCGCTACCACACACCTCTCGGCAGCCGTTTCACGCCAATTCGCCACACCGGCCCCACAGTCGACAAGCGCCCGCCCTGTACGGCACACGCAACGACGCAGCGCAGCAAAGGGCGCCCGCAACACATACCTCTCCTCCTCCCTCTCTCTCTCCGCCGCCCGACGCGCCAACCGCCACACCACACCGCCAGCCACTCGCAAATTGTGCACTGCCACCAGCCACACGTCCAACACGCCGCGCCGCCTCCGGCCACCCGCCAGGGGGCGCTCACGTCCGCGACAACAGCGCGGCCCGCCGGGCCGGGCCGAACCGAACCGAGCCGCCGCTGCTCTGCACTCGGCACGGCCACACCCTGCTGCAGACCGGGCTCGTCTCTCTGTACGCGTCTGCCTGCGCATCAACACAACACGACCTTTTTTTTTTTTTTTTTTTTTTCCTCTCTACCGCCATCCCTTCTTCTCGCGTTTTACTCGTTGTTGCAGCAGCGGCGCACACCTACACATCCACAGCCCCAGCCCCAGCCCCAGCCGAGCCGGCCTCACCTCAGGGCCCGCCGCCAGCGTCTCCTCCTCGGGCACAGGTGCGGTGCTGTGGCCGCCCATCCAACCGCATTGCTGGCCGTCCAGCCGCCAGGCGTTCCCACTGCCGCGAGCCACGCCGCGCACCGACCCTGCTGCAGAAAACGAAGCATAGCCAGAGACCGACCGATACACAAAGCAAGCCGTCGCCTCGCCTCTTGTCCTTCCTGCCTTCCTTCCGCCCCCGCCCTTCTCACACCACCGCCTCTCCACTTTCGCCCCCCCCCCCCCCCTCCTTCTTTTTTTTTTTTTTGTTTTCTTCTTTCTTTCTTTCTTTCTTTCTTTCTTTCTTTCTTTCTTTCTTTGGCCCTCTCTCCTTCCCGCCATGGCGGTTACGGCACCGCCTGCAGCGGCAGATTTTTTTGCGCCCACACGCCTACTCCTACCACCATTAACCTTGCCCTGCCCTGCCCATCAACGTCGCAGTCGAACCGACGCTTGCCAACACACTGCCGACGTTCCTTTCTCTTTTCGGCCTACGCCCATTACGCGCCGCCGCCACAGCACCTTCCCTTCCCACAACACACCGACGTCATCACACGCACCCAAAACAGGGGCCACGACCGTGTTCCTCGCCCACTCCCATCCCGCACGGTACGCACATTCCCAACTATTACCGCGCACCCTCCCTTTCCAATCTGTGTGTCTCTGTGTCTGCGTCCTGTCCGCGCGTGACGCCTCTCAACATCCGCCGTCCCCCGTCCCCCGTCCCGTTTTCGCCCCCATGCCGTCGTCGCGCCGCCTCCTCCCCGTCCACCGCCGCCCCTGTCCGCCCCGCACCACACCATACACCGCTGCTTGTCCCGGCCGTTGCCACCAAAGGCGCCGACCGCAAACGCGCCACGCCGCAGCCCCCGTGCGTCTCGCGCTCGCTTGCATCTCCGTGCCGACGCTGCCTCTCTTCCCGCTCGCACTCGACCTCGACAACACAGTCTTTGGCTCCGCCACTGCGTGTTCCGGTGGTACGCACGCTGCAACACGTATGTATTCATTACCAGAGCGATGGCGAGGCATGACAGCATCTCTGTCTGACCAGAGAGTTATTTATCGTTGCTAGTCGGCGCTTGGACCGCGCCAGACGACAGTAGTGGCACGCACCGGGTCGCCAGGAACAGTTGTTATATATATTGTAGCGCGAGTCGGGAGAGGTAGTAGTCGGTCGACAGTAGTAGCGGGTGGACGGTTGTACTGAGCGGGCGTCGGCGGCGTGCTCTGCTCGTCTCGCGACTCTGGTCACGGTTCGGGACGATGTATAGTATATTGTGTTATAATCAAAAGGTAGTGTGAAGCTGCATTTTGCGCAAATCTGATAACGTATGTTCATTGTACTTATTTTGTTCAACAACAAAAGCCCCACTATTACTTTTTTCTAACGTAACTTTTGTCTTTTAACGAAAAACATTCACTTTTTAAAGACTACTTCCTATGGCATTTCCCTCCAAGGAGTGCAATTAATTACCAGCCAGCACTCATTCATTGCACACAGCTGTGTAAGGGGTATCTACAATTGAGGAGCGGATACAAATGCAATTTTTTTTTGTTTTTTTTTGTGTGTTGTAACCTCCCCGCAAAATTTAAAATAATGGACAATGTTATTTACGGATGCTAATGGACATTGCGCTAATTGTAACCTCGCCCACAATGAGAGGTATTGAAAATGGCAACAAACATGTGAATTTCGCAATCTGACTCAAATATAAATTCTTCACAACATTTAAAGTCCGTTCAGTGACAAGAAACTTCGATTAAACCGAACTATCGGTCTTTGGCCCTGTGCAAAACAATCAGAATTAAAAGTCTTACCTCGGAATAAATGGATGTCACAACATTTCTGCTCTTGTTTGTTGCGCAGCGCTTGGAGGAACTGCATTGCAAATAATAATATTCTCTTTTTGTTGTGATTTTAGTGCAATCTTTCTTCAAAGACGTGGAATGAAATGTGAAGTGCAACGAACTCTTTAGTTCAATAAACAATTAAATGTTTGAAAAATGCTTTTGAAATAAAAATTAGTATTGGGGAACTTGTTGGAGAATAATTACAATAAATAAAATTGTTCATTATCTAATGATTATATTAATTAACAGTATACCTTATTCACCATCTTGACCAGTGTTGCCGACCGCCTACATCACACAACCGCACTCGGCTGCTACTACTGACCGACCGCTCTGCATGACGACTATTAGCGTACTGCACGCGACGACTACTGACAGAGTACAGCCCTCAACTAGACAGACCTACAGACTCGCAACGACTGACTGACTGACTGACTGACTGACTGAGAACCGCTCGCAACACTCGCGCGGTCCAGCGCAAACTCTCTGGTCACAGACGCTACAATGTCTCGCCATCGCTGCTATGTTACATACGTGTTTCAGTGTCTTTTTCATTGGGGTAACGATCTTTGGCTCTTTTTATTCTGGATACAGGGCCAAAGGTCAACGCTGCTGCCCTTATACAATTTATCAGGTTTCATTATGTCTGTTGCAATGTTACATACGGTTCATTCTTTCATTCATATTATCGTTGGGTTTGTTTTGTAGGGACGTTAACATTCTGGCACATTTTTATTATCATCGGACCCTCTGCTACTTGTGCAGGGAGGTTATACCTGGGTCCATTTCCATTTCCATTTACATTCTAATATTGATAGACCTTTTGTTTTCTTTTTTGTTTCTTGTTGTTTTTCCTTCTTTTTTTTTGTTTTGTTTTTCCCGCTCTCACCACCACCACCACCGCCGCATCACGCCTTCCGTTTTCTTGGTTTCTTTTCTGTTCTTCAACTGCTTCAACATCACCGCGCCCCATTTCCACACCACAGCCATCAGCCTCCAAGACGGGCAGGCGCAGTGTGCCATTTCCGGCGCACAAGCACACCCGTACGGTACTCTCCTCGCCCCCACGCCACCAACAACACAGCGACCACGCGGCTTTCAGGCACGGCACGGCACCGGCGAAATGCGCCGCCCCCGCCCCTCCGCGCATCCGTCCGTCTCGCCACGTTCACTGACAGCCGCGTCTGCGGCTACACCACGACAACCACAACACAACACCGCTCCCCTCCCTGGCAACTCATTGTTTTTCTCCTCCTCTTTTGCACAAACCACAACGCCGAGCACAGGCGCAAGCCACCCACACCGCGCCCCTCCCCGTCCCGCCTCTCTTTGGCCGCCGCTCCTCGTTTGCCCCCTCCCATCTCCCGAAATGCCATGCCATGCCAGCAGCGTTACGCATGCCCCTCCCCTGTCCACACAACACTACCGCCAAACGAACAGCCTTCCGGGCCACATGCAGGGCACGCCCACCTCCAAACACTGCCAATTCACGGACGCACACACTCACTTTCTCGACACCTTTCTGTACGGAGGGGTGCGTCATCTCGACCGTGACAGAGTGACGGCAACTATCGACGATCCATTTCCCCCACTGGTAAAACATGTCCACTAACACCTACATACATCATTCAAGTACACAGACAATAGCATACACACAATGGGAGGGCACACGAACATGGACGGCACGGCACTGTCATACACTCTTCCTCAGAACCATATCAACAAACGTTACGTACATCCGGGAAAGCGAAAGCGAAAGCAAAGGCAAAGCCCATGCAGCCGTCAAAGGTAACGTTCACCACGGCAGACACTTGCAGCCGCGCCGCCGTTAAACGCATTTTCAGTGCGGCTCCAATACGCCTCCGACACGGGAACGTTCCGTTGCTCTACGAATGCGTTTCTCCCCTTTTTCCCTTCCTCTCTCTTTGCCCCCCCTCCTTGCTTGCACTCTTGCCTCATTCCTCACGTTCTGCCCAGACATTCGAACCGATCAAAGTCAACCCTTCGTTACCGTTCTCAGCGCGACGGTGTACAACAGTATGACGGGTGTGCCCAAGACTTCGGTTCAGTTGCGTGACGCCGGTCTATCGCGCCGATCGACAGTTACTCAGGGGGCGACGGATCGGACCACGTCACCGACACACAAAACACTTTCAAACAAACAAATACATACCGGATGGACACAGACAAACACGTGTACAGACATTCGCCAAACAAACGACCGCCGCCGCCGCCGCCGTCGTCGTCTAGCGTCGCGCTTACTGTACTGCACTGGACACGCGTGCATCTTGAATGACGACATCGGTGTGCGTGCGTCGTACGCAATCAGTCAGACACGGCTATCAGAAATCAGAGTCGAATGGTACATCATCGTGCGTGTCGCCGTACACGTACAGTACAATACAACAACAATGCGTCTTAATGGCACGTTCATTTCAACGTCACTCACACACCTCCACGCTGCAGTTACGTCGCACCATTGTCAAAAACTCGGCGTACAGCAAAGGGAATAGTGGGCGGCAAAAAACAAACCAAACAACAAAAACATTTCACATTTCACCCTCGCCATGTATGATGTGCAAAAAAAAAACAAACCCGCAAACGGCCGTCGTTACGGTGACACAAAAGTCGCCGATCGCACTGTCCCCCCCTCGCAGACAGGTAACACACACACACACACACACCCCAACACCAATGGGTCAAAACCACTCCAACGAGGCGTGCCACCATTCCACGCCACGGCGACCAACCTCGTGGCCGTACCCCCGCAACACGCTTTGACGCGCCCCCCCACCCACAATCAAAATGCACACATACATCACAGCCGTCCACACAAACAACAACAACAACAATTCCGCCCTTCCCGCAAAAGGCAAGTTGGTGGCCCTGAAAAGGGCCGTTTTGCCGCTCTCGCAACGGAGGAGCCTTCTCCATCCTTCCTTCCATTCCAGAGCCACCTCCTTACTTGGAGCTCGTGTACTTGGTCACCGCCTTCGTGCCCTCGCTCACGGCGTGCTTGGCCAGCTCGCCAGGCAGCAACAGCCGCACAGCGGTCTGGATCTCGCGGGACGTGATGGTCGAGCGCTTGTTGTAGTGCGCCAGGCGAGAAGCCTCGGCCGGCAATGCGCTCGAAAATGTCGTTCACGAAGCTGTTCATGATGCTCATCGCCTTCGACGAGATGCCCGTGTCAGGGTGCACCTGCTTCAGCACCTTGTAGATGTAGATGGCATAGCTCTCCTTCCTCTTGCGCTTCTTCTTCTTGTCGCCCTTCGAAATGTTCTTCTGCGCCTTGCCAGCCTTCTTGGCGGCCTTCCCGCTAGTCTTGGGCGCATCTCGAACCAACGTACGGCAGCAGCAACACCAGTAGCAAGCGCTCCGCTCTAGTCAGCGTCTCCCCACACAGTGGCACCCCGCCGCCAGCCGCCGCCGCACCTTTACCAGCTCGCCCTGTTGCGGCCGCCGACCAATGGGGCGCGCGCGCAACCGGCCGCCGCACCCGAGCCCATAAAGCACCCCCACCCCGGCTGCGCCGGCACGCACTCCGCTGCTCGACTCGCTGCCGCTCGCACCGGTCGTTTTCGTTTCCGTTTCGTGTGCACCGTCGCTAGCCCATCGCCATGTCCGGACGCGGAAAGGGAGGCAAAGTCAAGGGCAAGTCAAAGTCCCGCTCAAGCAGGGCTGGGCTCCAGTTCCCGGTCGGCAGAATCCACCGCCTCCTGCGCAAGGGAAACTACGCAGAGCGCGTCGGCGCCGGGGCGCCGTCTACCTCGCCGCCGTCATGGAGTACCTCGCGGCTGAGGTGCTCGAGCTGGCCGGAAACGCGGCCCGCGACAACAAGAAGACGCGCATCATCCCGCGCCACCTGCAGCTTGCCATCCGCAACGACGAGGAGCTCAACAAGCTCCTGTCGGGCGTCACCATCGCACAGGGTGGTGTCCTGCCCAACATCCAGGCCGTCCTGCTGCCAAAGAAGACCGAGAAGAAGGCCTAAAGGAGGCCAGGCAATCGCAGCGCCGCGTGCTCCCCTGCACGCAACGCGCTTTGCCGGCTCGGCTCGGCCCACAACAATCGGCCCTTTTCAGGGCCACCACACAAACCTACGTCCAAAGCAAAATTTCAGTCGTCCTCGCCGCACCTTGTTTTGTTGTTTTAACTTTGCACTTTCACAGCACAGCCGCCGCCGGCGCACGTCCGCCATCTTGTCGTCCACACAGCCCGTGTGGCCCAACACACACACACACACACACACACATTTTGCACGGTCGCAGTCGCCTTCCAAACGACAACGGCAGCAATAATGACCATTGTTAAAGGGAGGCGTGTCGACACACCGCCCTCCACTCCCCGCGCGCAACGGCCGTCGACACGAACGAAACAAACAGCTGATCCGGCCGCCTATGCCCACACGCCTTGCCTCGGAAACCCCAACGCCGCCGCAAACACACAGAGCCAAACCACGCAAGCAAATAATCACCGCCTCTCGCACAACAACACACAGCCCGCCATCTCCATCGCGATCGATACAAAGACACACAATAACAAACACAAACGAAGCAGCTCCACTCTCACACACACACAGCCAGCCACATGACACGTTTCCTTTCCTTCTCCCCTCCCAGTCACATCACGTCGCTCAAACGGAAAGAAACAAACAAACAACACACGCAGCAACAACACAGACTCTTTCGCACTTTTTCAACTCCGAACAGTGTGGTGGCCCTGAAAAGGGCCGTTTTCTAGTCTCTCCCACCCACAAGCACGGCCGCGGGAAGGCCAGCGCCCGCTGCGACGCAGCCTAACCGCCGAAACCGTACAGGGTGCGCCCCTGCCTCTTCAGGGCGTACACCACGTCCATGGCCGTCACAGTCTTGCGCTTGGCGTGCTCAGTGTACGTCACCGCGTCGCGGATCACGTTCTCCAGGAACACCTTCAGCACCCCGCGGGTCTCCTCGTAGATCAGACCAGAGATGCGCTTCACGCCGCCCCTGCGAGCCAGGCGGCGGATGGCGGGCTTCGTGATGCCCTGGATGTTGTCGCGCAACACCTTGCGGTGCCGCTTGGCGCCGCCCTTGCCGAGCCCCTTTCCTCCCTTGCCGCGGCCTGTCATCCTTCCTTCCTCGGGCAAAGCAAAACGTGCACAAACAGCAGCTGCAGCGTCTCGCGAGTCGGCTACGGTCTGCGCCCAGCGCGCCCGCCGCCCCCCTATATAGACTCTGGCCCGCCCTCCCCCCACCACGCGCAACCGAGGGCATATAAGCGCAGCACGGAGGCGCGCGGGCCCGTTGTCAAGGCAGCACCGGACGCCGCGCCGCACCTAACCTCCACGCACGCCGCTCCGCTACCGCTACCGCTACCGCCATGGCCCGCACAAAGCAAACGGCCCGCAAGTCCACCGGCGGAAAGCGCCGCGCAAACAGCTCGCCACCAAGGCGGCGAGGAAGAGCGCGCCCGCCACCGGAGGCGTCAAGAAGCCCCACCGCTACAGGCCGGGCACCGTCGCCCTGCGAGAAATCAGGCGCTACCAGAAGAGCACAGAGCTGCTCATCCGCAAGCTGCCATTCCAGCGCCTAGTGCGCGAGATCGCCCAGGACTTCAAGACCGACCTGCGCTTCCAGAGCTCCGCAGTCATGGCCCTGCAGGAGGCCAGCGAGGCCTACCTCGTCGGCCTCTTCGAAGACACCAACCTGTGCGCCATCCACGCCAAGCGCGTCACCATCATGCCCAAGGACATCCAGCTCGCGCGCCGCATCCGCGGCGAGCGCGCCTAAACCGCGCCGCGGCAACCGCACCGCACAAACAAAAACGGCCCTTTTCAGGGCCACTAACATCTCTCCGTCGCGAGCAAACTTTGTCGGTCGCCTGCCTCTCGCCCCGCAACCCAAAAAACAAAAACCACCACTTCCCGTCCGTCCGCCACACCCGCTCACTCTGCCTGCCTGCTAGCAGCGCGCAACAATCACACATCATCCCTCCCCGGCGCTCAAAGCGCACAATACCCAACGGCCGACGTCACACCGCACGGGTGGCTGGCCGGCCGCCGCTTTCGTTTTTCGAAATCAAAAACAAAAAAAACCCGCACTCCACTCCGACGGCCAACGGCCAGGCAGGCTCGCTCGCTCGCTCTACACGCCACCGAAATCCCCCGCCGACTCCTTCCCACATCTCAACGTGCCCCCCGTTGCAAAACATAACACACACACAAAGGAACAAAACAAAGACCAGACACGACAGACATCCGAGAAGAACGAACGCAGGCAAGCCAACCAACGTATTCAAACAAAACAACGTGACAGAAAACCAACCGTCGGCCGCCGCCACAAAACAAACACGGCGACAATCAACCACGACATCAGCAACAACACCGCTTACCGCTACCGCCGCCCACACCCGCCACCGACCCCCGCAATCCAACCACCACGGCACGCAAACAGCATCCCCACGGGCATACAGAAACGCCAGACAGACAGACACACACCCACACCAAACGCAACACCCGACAATCAAAACCTTCCCGACGTGCTTTGATGGCCCTGAGAAGGGCCGTTTTGGGCCGCGCGTCTCTTGCGCGCCACTAGACGACGACGGGCGGTGGGGACGACGGAGTCAAGCGCCAAACCCTTCCTTTCCCATCTCTTTCTCCTCTACTCTACTTCTTCTTCTTGGGCGAAGCCTTCGCCTTAGACGGCGTCGTCGCCTTCTTCGGGCGCGGCGCCTTCGGCTTCTTCGTCGGAACCTTGGCGGCCTTCTTCGCCTTCGACGGCGACTTGGCCTTGGCCGGCTTGGCCGCAGCCGCCTTCTTCGCACCCGCGGGAGCGGCCGACGCCGCAGACGCCTTCTTGGCGGCGCCCGCCTTCCGACCGGTCGCCGCCTTCACGCCACCAGCCTTCTTTGCGCCGGCCGCACGGGCGCCCTTCTTCTCCTTGCTGGCCGGAGCGGCGCGCTTCTTCTTGGCACCGCCAGCACGAGCCTTGCCGCCCTCGGCCGCCCCCCCCGCCGCCGGCGCCGGCAAGCTTGAACGAGCCGGACGCGCCCTTCCCCTTCGTCTGCCACCAGCTCGCCCGCCACGACGGCCGACTTGAGGTACTTCTTGATAAACGGCGCCAGCTTCTCCGCGTCCCAGCTTGTAGTGCGCGGCTATGTACTTCTTGATCGCCTGCAGCGACGACCCGCCGCGCTCCTTCAGACTCTTGATGGCGGCCGTCACCATCTCAGAGGTGCGCGGGTGCGCAGGCTTGGCGCGCGGCTTCTTCGCAGACGACGCAGACTTGGCCTTCTTCGTAGTGCCGGTGGCGGCGGGTGCCGCAGCAGGTCTCGTTCGTAGCCGCCTGATCTGCCATTTCGACGACGCGCCTAACACACAGCGAGAGCGAGAGCGAGAGCGAGCGGGACGGCAGGCACGCAAGCACAGCACAGCAGAGCAGAGAATCACAAGGGCCCAGCCAGTGTCGCGGGCGGGCGCGGACGGCCGAGAGAGCGGCCGCCACTCTGCGCGCCGCCGCGCCGCGCCTCCCGCGCTTGCTACCGCCCAACGTCCGACAGCCTGTGCGGAGCAGCCCCAAACCTGCGCCACAACCGCCCGCGCCTTTCAAACCACCGAGGATGGGGCTACACACAGCCACACCACAGTCGCCAACCAGTCGCCACGGCAGCGCCGCAAACCACGGCCAAACTGCAGCTACCGCGCGCTACAGCCTGGGTCGGCCCGCCGAGAATCGCCGCCCCCGCCCAAATGCCGCCCCCACAGCCCCAGCCGACGACCCGCCACAATGGCCAAACCTTCGGCAAAACTCCCACACCGTCGCCCGCGGCAGCCCCGGCCAGCGCGGCCGGCGCCACAGCCACACAAGCCGAGGCGTGCGGCGATGACGGCCGTGCAAACGCGCCTCCGCCGCCCCATCGCCTTCCGTCGCCCTCCCGCCGTTTCCCGATCGGCCCGCAGCCGTCGGGCCACATCGCGCGCCGTCCTCCTCCTCTCGCCCGCCAACATTCACAGCCGTTCTCAACAATTGCCCGCCGCCAAACGGACGCCGCCTGCGCAACAGG
Source organism: Schistocerca americana (assembly GCF_021461395.2). NCBI lineage: Eukaryota > Metazoa > Arthropoda > Insecta > Orthoptera > Acrididae > Schistocerca > Schistocerca americana. Next base: position 389 of record NW_025725433.1, on the reverse strand, counting down.
CGCCGCCGCCCCTCGCCGCTTCCGACCCAACCCTCGACCGAGGCAAACCGCAATCCGAATCTACAGACCAACCCAATCTGCCGTCAGCACACACGACAGCCGACCTTACACGTTACGCGTTACACATTACGTGTACACGTCTAGGTTAGGTTAGGTTAGGTTAGGTGGACGTGGGTTAGGTTAAGGGGACTTGGGTTAGGTTAAGCGTCAAACTTAGGTTAAGCATTCAAACACGTCAGGCGTCAGAGGTTAGGTTAGGTTAGGTTAGGTTAGGTTAGGTTAGGTTCGGTTAGGTTACACGTTAGGTTAAGGGGTCAGTGCTAGGTTAAGAAGCGTCAAACGTAGGTTCAAAAAGCGTTCAAACGTGAGGCGTGAGCCGGACAGCTTAC
>NW_025725432.1:22500-27500 GCF_021461395.2 Schistocerca americana | reverse complement strand
ACGTCCTGCAACGACGATACCGCCATCTATGAGACGCCAAGCCGACCAAGACATCGATGGGCCCACAGTGCCCATCTTTCGACCCCACCCACAAAGCCTGCGTCCTCTGTCGACCACAGCACCCCAACGCCAGCGCCTCTGCCGCACGAAATCGTGGACCGGCAATCACTCCACCTGCGCCCCACTCCAACCGCCCAACTCGCAACTCAGCGGATGAACGGCGGACTTTTCCCGCAGTCGCAATGTGCAATCCACCCCTATAACATGCGTTTCATGAAGAGTTATCTCCAATATGCGACATTCCCGCTGTCCCTATACATGAGCTGCGGGCTGTACCAGTTACGAGCTAGAGACGCGACCGCGTTGCTCTCTGTACGAATGCCGATGCTGAGCGGTCAGCTAGGAGGCGCTCCATCCATGTCGGTACCGGTGAGCGTTGCACTCGCAGTCGCAAGAACGTACGGCAAGTATATTACCTGGAAGAGTCAATGACAGTCCACGCCCCCCTGCGTGGGAAGAGTCTTTCTAGGCCATGACCCACCGGAAGGGCGCAGCGTCCCCCACCCCAGACATGTGACGTCACACCATCGGTATTGACGACTAGACTGATTCCTTATAATCATTTGCCATACACCGGTGGAAGCTGCCGAGACGAGTAACTACATAGCGGGCTCGCCGTGTCACTAATGTACAGAGATACAACAGTTTCGACTGGAACCGGATTAAACGTATACACGGCGCTGATTAGTAATAGATAGAGCCATCAGAATACAGATAATGTATACAACTGTCCGTATACATGCTGAAAGACTCTGCTCACAATCACAACCACACGTCAGCCACACACCCTTATCACGCACTACTCTCTGCCTGTAACACGCACACAGACAATATGTAAGCACCAGCATGGAACAACACCCAGTGCATCCTCTCCGCCACATTAGACAATCCACACTGTCATAACCAGACTGGGAGGTCCACTCAGAAAACAGAATATCCCACCCACCCGACAACCACCATTGCTCAGCCAAGCCACCAACACCCACACATGTCCTACACAGGGGTGCACCCAACATCACAATACTGCCTCCTCTCACAGCACACAAACAATGGCAGGAATGAAAGACACAGGTCTGCCACAAGCATGGAATGAGAGCGCCGCCTGTCATGAGCCAAAGGTGCATCCTGACGTGGCAAATCAGATGATGCCGCAGGCATCCACTTACTATAATCACAATCAACAAACCGGCCGCCCCGCCCCGCCCCCCATTAAACCTTTCCTTACAACAATGTGTACCTTAACCTAACCTATATCGTACCGTAACCTAACCTATATCGTACCGTAACCTAACCTATGTCGTACCGTAACCTAACCTATGTCGTACCGTAACCTAACCTATGTCGTACCGTAACCTAACCTATGTCGTACCGTAACCTAACCTATGTCGTACCGTAACCTAACCTATGTCGTACCGTAACCTAACCTATGTCGTACCGTAACCTAACCTATGTCGTACCGTAACCTAACCTATGTCGTACCGTAACCTAACCTATGTCGTACCGTAACCTAACCTATGTCGTACCGTAACCTAACCTATGTCGTACCGTAACCTAACCTATGTCGTACCGTAACCTAACCTATGTCGTACCGTAACCTAACCTATGTCGTACCTTAACCTAACCTATGTCGTACCTTAACCTACCCTATGTCGTACCTTAACCTAACCTATGTCGTACCTTAACCTAACCTATGTCGTACCTTAACCTAACCTATGTCGTACCTTAACCTAACCTATGTCGTACCTTAACCTAACCTATGTCGTACCTTAACCTAACCTATGTCGTACCTTAACCTAACCTATGTCGTACCTTAACCTAACCTATGTCGTACCTTAACCTAACCTATGTCGTACCTTAACCTAACCTATGTCGTACCTTAACCTAACCTATGTCGTACCTTAACCTAACCTATGTCGTACCTTAACCTAACCTATGTCGTACCTTAACCTAACCTATGTCGTACCTTAACCTAACCTATGTCGTACCTTAACCTAACCTATGTCGTACCTTAACCTAACCTATGTCGTACCTTAACCTAACCTATGTCGTACCTTAACCTAACCTATGTCGTACCTTAACCTAACCTATGTCGTACCTTAACCTAACCTATGTCGTACCTTAACCTAACCTATGTCGTACCTTAACCTAACCTATGTCGTACCTTAACCTAACCTATGTCGTACCTTAACCTAACCTATGTCGTACCTTAACCTAACCTATGTCGTACCTTAACCTAACCTATGTCGTACCTTAACCTAACCTATGTCGTACCTTAACCTAACCTATGTCGTACCTTAACCTAACCTATGTCGTACCTTAACCTAACCTATGTCGTACCTTAACCTAACCTATGTCGTACCTTAACCTAACCTATGTCGTACCTTAACCTAACCTATGTCGTACCTTAACCTAACCTATGTCGTACCTTAACCTAACCTATGTCGTACCTTAACCTAACCTATGTCGTACCTTAACCTAACCTATGTCGTACCTTAACCTAACCTGTATTGCGCCTTAACCTAACCTGTATTGCGCCTTAACGTAACCTGTATTGCGCCTTAACGTAACCTGTATTGCGCCTTAACGTAACCTGTATTGCGCCTTAACGTAACCTGTATTGCGCCTTAACGTAACCTGTATTGCGCCTTAACGTAACCTGTATTGCGCCTTAACGTAACCTGTATTGCGCCTTAACGTAACCTGTATTGCGCCTTAACGTAACCTGTATTGCGCCTTAACGTAACCTGTATTGCGCCTTAACGTAACCTGTATTGCGCCTTAACGTAACCTGTATTGCGCCTTAACGTAACCTGTATTGCGCCTTAACGTAACCTGTATTGCGCCTTAACGTAACCTGTATTGCGCCTTAACGTAACCTGTATTGCGCCTTAACGTAACCTGTATTGCGCCTTAACGTAACCTGTATTGCGCCTTAACGTAACCTGTATTGCGCCTTAACGTAACCTGTATTGCGCCTTAACGTAACCTGTATTGCGCCTTAACGTAACCTGTATTGCGCCTTAACGTAACCTGTATTGCGCCTTAACGTAACCTGCATTGCGCCTTAACGTAACCTGCATTGCGCCTTAACGTAACCTGTATTGCGCCTTAACGTAACCTGCATTGCGCCTTAACGTAACCTGCATTGCGCCTTAACGTAACCTGTATTGCGCCTTAACGTAACCTGTATTGCGCCTTAACGTAACCTGTATTGCGCCTTAACGTAACCTGTATTGCGCCTTAACGTAACCTGTATTGCGCCTTAACGTAACCTGTATTGCGCCTTAACGTAACCTGTATTGCGCCTTAACGTAACCTGTATTGCGCCTTAACGTAACCGATATTGCGCCTTAACGTAACCTATATTGCGCCGTAACGTAACCTATATTGCGCCGTAACGTAACCCACATTGCCCCTTAACGTAACCTATATTGCGCCGTAACGTAACCTATATTGCGCCGTAACGTAACCCACATTGCCCCTTAACGTAACCCACATTGCCCCTTAACGTAACCCACATTGCCCCTTAACGTAACCCAACACACGTTGGGCCTTAACCCAACACACGTTGGGCCTTAACCCAACACACGTTGGGCCGTAACCCAACACACGTTGGGCCTTAACCCAACACACGTTGGGCCTTAACCCAACACACGTTGGGCCTTAACCCAACACACGTTGGGCCTTAACCTGCTCTGTAATTGTCATACGACGCGTTAAATTAGTGTAGTGTTGCCTAACTGCAACCCCCGCAATATAGTTTGCTACTCGCACTGCCCGGTCCCCAGTGTATCGCTTCATGTTAAACACCTTGCAGCTATACACTGTAATGTGGATGGCAGCAGGACGTACATGCTCAATGCCCTTTGCAGTTGTTCATTGGCATTTGCAGTTGTTCATTGGCATTCGCATGGCGAAGCACTTAGCCTACGCTGTGGTACGGCCTGTGTCAACTGTCCGCTGATGTTGTACGTCCAAATCACACACTGTACTGCACATTGGTCCTCATGTACTGAATGATACATCGTGGTACATGTGACCGTACAACGACTGCGCCAACAACGGCGAACCATGCGGTCCAAATGTTGTGCACTCAGCTACGTGTCGTCTCCCTATAAGAGCTGGATTGCAGTGTGGTATGCCCTGGATGGCGATCAGCATGAGCCGTCTGTTGATGTAGTGGCGCGTGTTGTCAGACGTAGTCGTCTCTTCTCACACACCGTGATAGCACGGTGCACTGCGTTCCACATCTGCGACATGCGACAGAGGCCGGTTGACAGTCGTTCGCGCAATGGACATCGCATACGTACGGGGGCCACCTTCCACGTGTTCGCTAAGCGTGGACATGTTGTTGCGTGTATGTGGGCAGACAGTGTGTCGTGACACCTGACACAGGCATGCAACAATCGTTGAATTTGCAAATGGCGATGGACGCCTACGTTTGCTGGTGACGTTACGCAAATGAACAACTGGTAAACCGTTGTGGTGCGGTTGTTCTCGCTAGGGGTGAATCAGTGATGGCGACGATCGGTTGAGCTACCAACCGGTTGTTGCAGCGATACCCACCATGCCCACGAACGTGAATGGCATGTGGGTGTGAAGCGATACGCGGCGGTGGCTGGGTGGGACCGTCCCCGGCCGGTGAGGGGGGGCCTCCCGGCGTGTTGGCCGTGCGGTGCGTGGGCGCACGCGCTACAGCCGGCTGGTGGGGGCGGCCAGTGGCAGGCGCGCCGGCCGACGGAGGCGGCAGGCGGCGCAGCTGCGCGCCGGCGCACCCTGCACGCGGCGCCGTGCGGCCAAAGTAGGTCCTCGCGGGCCCGGTGCGAAGCGCGGTGGACATCTGCAGTGTGCTGGTCCGATTGAGGACTGTGTGCGCTGAGGATGCGCCGCCGCCCGGCGCTCGGCGCCGCGACGCCGTCTGCTGCTCGGTCGCCTCTGCG
>NW_025725432.1:7500-12500 GCF_021461395.2 Schistocerca americana | reverse complement strand
CTATGTCGTACCTTAACCTAACCTATGTCGTACCTTAACCTAACCTATGTCGTACCTTAACCTAACCTATGTCGTACCTTAACCTAACCTATGTCGTACCTTAACCTAACCTATGTCGTACCTTAACCTAACCTATGTCGTACCTTAACCTAACCTATGTCGTACCTTAACCTAACCTATGTCGTACCTTAACCTAACCTATGTCGTACCTTAACCTAACCTATGTCGTACCTTAACCTAACCTATGTCGTACCTTAACCTAACCTATGTCGTACCTTAACCTAACCTATGTCGTACCTTAACCTAACCTATGTCGTACCTTAACCTAACCTATGTCGTACCTTAACCTAACCTATGTCGTACCTTAACCTAACCTATGTCGTACCTTAACCTAACCTATGTCGTACCTTAACCTAACCTATGTCGTACCTTAACCTAACCTATGTCGTACCTTAACCTAACCTATGTCGTACCTTAACCTAACCTATGTCGTACCTTAACCTAACCTATGTCGTACCTTAACCTAACCTATGTCGGTCGTACCTTAACCTAACCTATGTCGTACCTTAACCTAACCTATGTCGTACCTTAACCTAACCTATGTCGTACCTTAACCTAACCTATGTCGTACCTTAACCTAACCTATGTCGTACCTTAACCTAACCTATGTCGTACCTTAACCTAACCTGTATTGCGCCTTAACCTAACCTGTATTGCGCCTTAACGTAACCTGTATTGCGCCTTAACGTAACCTGTATTGCGCCTTAACGTAACCTGTATTGCGCCTTAACGTAACCTGTATTGCGCCTTAACGTAACCTGTATTGCGCCTTAACGTAACCTGTATTGCGCCTTAACGTAACCTGTATTGCGCCTTAACGTAACCTGTATTGCGCCTTAACGTAACCTGTATTGCGCCTTAACGTAACCTGTATTGCGCCTTAACGTAACCTGTATTGCGCCTTAACGTAACCTGTATTGCGCCTTAACGTAACCTGTATTGCGCCTTAACGTAACCTGTATTGCGCCTTAACGTAACCTGTATTGCGCCTTAACGTAACCTGTATTGCGCCTTAACGTAACCTGTATTGCGCCTTAACGTAACCTGTATTGCGCCTTAACGTAACCTGTATTGCGCCTTAACGTAACCTGTATTGCGCCTTAACGTAACCTGTATTGCGCCTTAACGTAACCTGTATTGCGCCTTAACGTAACCTGTATTGCGCCTTAACGTAACCTGTATTGCGCCTTAACGTAACCTGTATTGCGCCTTAACGTAACCTGCATTGCGCCTTAACGTAACCTGCATTGCGCCTTAACGTAACCTGTATTGCGCCTTAACGTAACCTGCATTGCGCCTTAACGTAACCTGCATTGCGCCTTAACGTAACCTGTATTGCGCCTTAACGTAACCTGTATTGCGCCTTAACGTAACCTGTATTGCGCCTTAACGTAACCTGTATTGCGCCTTAACGTAACCTGTATTGCGCCTTAACGTAACCTGTATTGCGCCTTAACGTAACCTGTATTGCGCCTTAACGTAACCGATATTGCGCCTTAACGTAACCTATATTGCGCCGTAACGTAACCTATATTGCGCCGTAACGTAACCCACATTGCCCCTTAACGTAACCTATATTGCGCCGTAACGTAACCTATATTGCGCCGTAACGTAACCCACATTGCCCCTTAACGTAACCCACATTGCCCCTTAACGTAACCCACATTGCCCCTTAACGTAACCCAACACACGTTGGGCCTTAACCCAACACACGTTGGGCCTTAACCCAACACACGTTGGGCCGTAACCCAACACACGTTGGGCCTTAACCCAACACACGTTGGGCCTTAACCCAACACACGTTGGGCCTTAACCCAACACACGTTGGGCCTTAACCTGCTCTGTAATTGTCATACGACGCGTTAAATTAGTGTAGTGTTGCCTAACTGCAACCCCCGCAATATAGTTTGCTACTCGCACTGCCCGGTCCCCAGTGTATCGCTTCATGTTAAACACCTTGCAGCTATACACTGTAATGTGGATGGCAGCAGGACGTACATGCTCAATGCCCTTTGCAGTTGTTCATTGGCATTTGCAGTTGTTCATTGGCATTCGCATGGCGAAGCACTTAGCCTACGCTGTGGTACGGCCTGTGTCAACTGTCCGCTGATGTTGTACGTCCAAATCACACACTGTACTGCACATTGGTCCTCATGTACTGAATGATACATCGTGGTACATGTGACCGTACAACGACTGCGCCAACAACGGCGAACCATGCGGTCCAAATGTTGTGCACTCAGCTACGTGTCGTCTCCCTATAAGAGCTGGATTGCAGTGTGGTATGCCCTGGATGGCGATCAGCATGAGCCGTCTGTTGATGTAGTGGCGCGTGTTGTCAGACGTAGTCGTCTCTTCTCACACACCGTGATAGCACGGTGCACTGCGTTCCACATCTGCGACATGCGACAGAGGCCGGTTGACAGTCGTTCGCGCAATGGACATCGCATACGTACGGGGGCCACCTTCCACGTGTTCGCTAAGCGTGGACATGTTGTTGCGTGTATGTGGGCAGACAGTGTGTCGTGACACCTGACACAGGCATGCAACAATCGTTGAATTTGCAAATGGCGATGGACGCCTACGTTTGCTGGTGACGTTACGCAAATGAACAACTGGTAAACCGTTGTGGTGCGGTTGTTCTCGCTAGGGGTGAATCAGTGATGGCGACGATCGGTTGAGCTACCAACCGGTTGTTGCAGCGATACCCACCATGCCCACGAACGTGAATGGCATGTGGGTGTGAAGCGATACGCGGCGGTGGCTGGGTGGGACCGTCCCCGGCCGGTGAGGGGGGGCCTCCCGGCGTGTTGGCCGTGCGGTGCGTGGGCGCACGCGCTACAGCCGGCTGGTGGGGGCGGCCAGTGGCAGGCGCGCCGGCCGACGGAGGCGGCAGGCGGCGCAGCTGCGCGCCGGCGCACCCTGCACGCGGCGCCGTGCGGCCAAAGTAGGTCCTCGCGGGCCCGGTGCGAAGCGCGGTGGACATCTGCAGTGTGCTGGTCCGATTGAGGACTGTGTGCGCTGAGGATGCGCCGCCGCCCGGCGCTCGGCGCCGCGACGCCGTCTGCTGCTCGGTCGCCTCTGCGGTTCTCGCAGGTGGTTTGTATCGCAGCTGTGCGGACGTGTTGGCGCGTGCGCTGTGCTGGGAGAGTTCGCTTCGGCACCCAAGTGGGGCTTTTGTCCTTCTGTGGCGCTGGCGTTGGAGCTGCCGGTCACCGTAGGTGGCGCGTGTTGTCTCCCGCCGGCAATGCCACGACAGCACGCTCCCGGGCCTCTGTCGGCAGCGGCAAGCTCAGTTGGGAGCACGGGTGGTCGCACCTAAAGCGTCTACTCGCCAAACTCCGGGCGATTGCGCCTCTCTCGAACCCGACCAAGTACTTAGGACGGCGCTGCGCGCCGCCGGGACCTGAGAGGGTTTCGAGGTGTATGGTGCAGGGGAGCTCAGCCTCCTCCTGTTTGCAGAATAATTGAGCGGACGCTTGCGTGTTCGCGCGGGCCCCCGGGACACACTCCCGGGCGGCCGGCTGCTCAGCTCTAGTTGACGCAGCTCCCTGGTTGATCCTGCCAGTAGTCATATGCTTGTCTCAAAGATTAAGCCATGCATGTCTCAGTACAAGCCGCATTAAGGTGAAACCGCGAATGGCTCATTAAATCAGTTATGGTTCCTTAGATCGTACCCACGTTACTTGGATAACTGTGGTAATTCTAGAGCTAATACATGCAAACAGAGTCCCGACCAGAGATGGAAGGGACGCTTTTATTAGATCAAAACCAATCGGTCGGCTCGTCCGGTCCGTTTGCCTTGGTGACTCTGAATAACTTTGGGCTGATCGCACGGTCCTCGTACCGGCGACGCATCTTTCAAATGTCTGCCTTATCAACTGTCGATGGTAGGTTCTGCGCCTACCATGGTTGTAACGGGTAACGGGGAATCAGGGTTCGATTCCGGAGAGGGAGCCTGAGAAACGGCTACCACATCCAAGGAAGGCAGCAGGCGCGCAAATTACCCACTCCCGGCACGGGGAGGTAGTGACGAAAAATAACGATACGGGACTCATCCGAGGCCCCGTAATCGGAATGAGTACACTTTAAATCCTTTAACGAGTATCTATTGGAGGGCAAGTCTGGTGCCAGCAGCCGCGGTAATTCCAGCTCCAATAGCGTATATTAAAGTTGTTGCGGTTAAAAAGCTCGTAGTTGGATTTGTGTCCCACGCTGTTGGTTCACCGCCCGTCGGTGTTTAACTGGCATGTATCGTGGGACGTCCTGCCGGTGGGGCGAGCTGAAGGCGTGCGACGCGCCTCGTGCGTGCTCGTGCGTCCCGAGGCGGACCCCGTTGCAATCCTACCAGGGTGCTCTTGAGTGAGTGTCTCGGTGGGCCGGCACGTTTACTTTGAACAAATTAGAGTGCTTAAAGCAGGCAAGCCCGCCTGAATACTGTGTGCATGGAATAATGGAATAGGACCTCGGTTCTATTTTGTTGGTTTTCGGAACCCGAGGTAATGATTAATAGGGACAGGCGGGGGCATTCGTATTGCGACGTTAGAGGTGAAATTCTTGGATCGTCGCAAGACGAACAGAAGCGAAAGCATTTGCCAAGTATGTTTTCATTAATCAAGAACGAAAGTTAGAGGTTCGAAGGCGATCAGATACCGCCCTAGTTCTAACCATAAACGATGCCAGCCAGCGATCCGCCGCAGTTCCTCCGATGACTCGGCGGGCAGCCTCCGGGAAACCAAAGCTTTTGGGTTCCGGGGGAAGTATGGTTGCAAAGCTGAAACTTAAAGGAATTGACGGAAGGGCACCACCAGGAGTGGAGCCTGCGGCTTAATTTGACTCAACACGGGAAACCTCACCAGGCCCGGACACCGGAAGGATTGACAGATTGATAGCTCTTTCTTGATTCGGTGGGTGGTGGTGCATGGCCGTTCTTAGTTGGT
>NW_025725431.1:0-32285 GCF_021461395.2 Schistocerca americana | reverse complement strand
AGTGCAAAAAACAAAAACAAACAAAAAAAAACACAAACGACACGGGAAGCGCACACCGCCGCTTCGCGCGCACGCCACCAACCAGTCGTCGCCTCACAATAACAAACACAAACAAAATAAACTAACAACTAGGGCAACACAAAACAAAAACGCCTCGCACGAACCGCCCACAAAAAGGACAAGCACACGCACAGCCTCTGCTGACGACCACGACGCAGCGGCACGCTGCTCCTGTCCCGCGCCCCGCGCCCCCACTCGATTCACAACTCACGCGACACCGTCAACGACGGGCTCGCTTACGCGCAACCTACCACCTTTCCGCCAACGACGCACAGCCCCAGCCCCACCCGACGACGCCCGTGGCAACGACTGCACTTTCACCACCGCCTCCCCCTTCCCCCCCCCAAAACACACACACACACACACACACACACACAGAGCCAGCCAAAAACGCACTCGCGACCCACACATGCACGTGCATCGCCACACGCCAACCAGTCAACGTCGACAACCACACGCACGGCTCGAAACGAAACCGGCGTCCTTCCACGTTGCCATCAAGCTACGCGACACAAGACACAAGGAACCAACACAACAGCCGGCCCCACTAATTCCCACTCTCACGCCGCAAAAAGCACACCGAAACCGCCAAACGCACGCACATTCCCCTTCGCACTGACACCGACCGGCTCGCTACCACACACCTCTCGGCAGCCGTTTCACGCCAATTCGCCACACCGGCCCCACAGTCGACAAGCGCCCGCCCTGTACGGCACACGCAACGACGCAGCGCAGCAAAGGGCGCCCGCAACACATACCTCTCCTCCTCCCTCTCTCTCTCCGCCGCCCGACGCGCCAACCGCCACACCACACCGCCAGCCACTCGCAAATTGTGCACTGCCACCAGCCACACGTCCAACACGCCGCGCCGCCTCCGGCCACCCGCCAGGGGGCGCTCACGTCCGCGACAACAGCGCGGCCCGCCGGGCCGGGCCGAACCGAACCGAGCCGCCGCTGCTCTGCACTCGGCACGGCCACACCCTGCTGCAGACCGGGCTCGTCTCTCTGTACGCGTCTGCCTGCGCATCAACACAACACGACCTTTTTTTTTTTTTTTTTTTTTTCCTCTCTACCGCCATCCCTTCTTCTCGCGTTTTACTCGTTGTTGCAGCAGCGGCGCACACCTACACATCCACAGCCCCAGCCCCAGCCCCAGCCGAGCCGGCCTCACCTCAGGGCCCGCCGCCAGCGTCTCCTCCTCGGGCACAGGTGCGGTGCTGTGGCCGCCCATCCAACCGCATTGCTGGCCGTCCAGCCGCCAGGCGTTCCCACTGCCGCGAGCCACGCCGCGCACCGACCCTGCTGCAGAAAACGAAGCATAGCCAGAGACCGACCGATACACAAAGCAAGCCGTCGCCTCGCCTCTTGTCCTTCCTGCCTTCCTTCCGCCCCCGCCCTTCTCACACCACCGCCTCTCCACTTTCGCCCCCCCCCCCCCCCTCCTTCTTTTTTTTTTTTTTGTTTTCTTCTTTCTTTCTTTCTTTCTTTCTTTCTTTCTTTCTTTCTTTCTTTGGCCCTCTCTCCTTCCCGCCATGGCGGTTACGGCACCGCCTGCAGCGGCAGATTTTTTTGCGCCCACACGCCTACTCCTACCACCATTAACCTTGCCCTGCCCTGCCCATCAACGTCGCAGTCGAACCGACGCTTGCCAACACACTGCCGACGTTCCTTTCTCTTTTCGGCCTACGCCCATTACGCGCCGCCGCCACAGCACCTTCCCTTCCCACAACACACCGACGTCATCACACGCACCCAAAACAGGGGCCACGACCGTGTTCCTCGCCCACTCCCATCCCGCACGGTACGCACATTCCCAACTATTACCGCGCACCCTCCCTTTCCAATCTGTGTGTCTCTGTGTCTGCGTCCTGTCCGCGCGTGACGCCTCTCAACATCCGCCGTCCCCCGTCCCCCGTCCCGTTTTCGCCCCCATGCCGTCGTCGCGCCGCCTCCTCCCCGTCCACCGCCGCCCCTGTCCGCCCCGCACCACACCATACACCGCTGCTTGTCCCGGCCGTTGCCACCAAAGGCGCCGACCGCAAACGCGCCACGCCGCAGCCCCCGTGCGTCTCGCGCTCGCTTGCATCTCCGTGCCGACGCTGCCTCTCTTCCCGCTCGCACTCGACCTCGACAACACAGTCTTTGGCTCCGCCACTGCGTGTTCCGGTGGTACGCACGCTGCAACACGTATGTATTCATTACCAGAGCGATGGCGAGGCATGACAGCATCTCTGTCTGACCAGAGAGTTATTTATCGTTGCTAGTCGGCGCTTGGACCGCGCCAGACGACAGTAGTGGCACGCACCGGGTCGCCAGGAACAGTTGTTATATATATTGTAGCGCGAGTCGGGAGAGGTAGTAGTCGGTCGACAGTAGTAGCGGGTGGACGGTTGTACTGAGCGGGCGTCGGCGGCGTGCTCTGCTCGTCTCGCGACTCTGGTCACGGTTCGGGACGATGTATAGTATATTGTGTTATAATCAAAAGGTAGTGTGAAGCTGCATTTTGCGCAAATCTGATAACGTATGTTCATTGTACTTATTTTGTTCAACAACAAAAGCCCCACTATTACTTTTTTCTAACGTAACTTTTGTCTTTTAACGAAAAACATTCACTTTTTAAAGACTACTTCCTATGGCATTTCCCTCCAAGGAGTGCAATTAATTACCAGCCAGCACTCATTCATTGCACACAGCTGTGTAAGGGGTATCTACAATTGAGGAGCGGATACAAATGCAATTTTTTTTTGTTTTTTTTTGTGTGTTGTAACCTCCCCGCAAAATTTAAAATAATGGACAATGTTATTTACGGATGCTAATGGACATTGCGCTAATTGTAACCTCGCCCACAATGAGAGGTATTGAAAATGGCAACAAACATGTGAATTTCGCAATCTGACTCAAATATAAATTCTTCACAACATTTAAAGTCCGTTCAGTGACAAGAAACTTCGATTAAACCGAACTATCGGTCTTTGGCCCTGTGCAAAACAATCAGAATTAAAAGTCTTACCTCGGAATAAATGGATGTCACAACATTTCTGCTCTTGTTTGTTGCGCAGCGCTTGGAGGAACTGCATTGCAAATAATAATATTCTCTTTTTGTTGTGATTTTAGTGCAATCTTTCTTCAAAGACGTGGAATGAAATGTGAAGTGCAACGAACTCTTTAGTTCAATAAACAATTAAATGTTTGAAAAATGCTTTTGAAATAAAAATTAGTATTGGGGAACTTGTTGGAGAATAATTACAATAAATAAAATTGTTCATTATCTAATGATTATATTAATTAACAGTATACCTTATTCACCATCTTGACCAGTGTTGCCGACCGCCTACATCACACAACCGCACTCGGCTGCTACTACTGACCGACCGCTCTGCATGACGACTATTAGCGTACTGCACGCGACGACTACTGACAGAGTACAGCCCTCAACTAGACAGACCTACAGACTCGCAACGACTGACTGACTGACTGACTGACTGACTGAGAACCGCTCGCAACACTCGCGCGGTCCAGCGCAAACTCTCTGGTCACAGACGCTACAATGTCTCGCCATCGCTGCTATGTTACATACGTGTTTCAGTGTCTTTTTCATTGGGGTAACGATCTTTGGCTCTTTTTATTCTGGATACAGGGCCAAAGGTCAACGCTGCTGCCCTTATACAATTTATCAGGTTTCATTATGTCTGTTGCAATGTTACATACGGTTCATTCTTTCATTCATATTATCGTTGGGTTTGTTTTGTAGGGACGTTAACATTCTGGCACATTTTTATTATCATCGGACCCTCTGCTACTTGTGCAGGGAGGTTATACCTGGGTCCATTTCCATTTCCATTTACATTCTAATATTGATAGACCTTTTGTTTTCTTTTTTGTTTCTTGTTGTTTTTCCTTCTTTTTTTTTGTTTTGTTTTTCCCGCTCTCACCACCACCACCACCGCCGCATCACGCCTTCCGTTTTCTTGGTTTCTTTTCTGTTCTTCAACTGCTTCAACATCACCGCGCCCCATTTCCACACCACAGCCATCAGCCTCCAAGACGGGCAGGCGCAGTGTGCCATTTCCGGCGCACAAGCACACCCGTACGGTACTCTCCTCGCCCCCACGCCACCAACAACACAGCGACCACGCGGCTTTCAGGCACGGCACGGCACCGGCGAAATGCGCCGCCCCCGCCCCTCCGCGCATCCGTCCGTCTCGCCACGTTCACTGACAGCCGCGTCTGCGGCTACACCACGACAACCACAACACAACACCGCTCCCCTCCCTGGCAACTCATTGTTTTTCTCCTCCTCTTTTGCACAAACCACAACGCCGAGCACAGGCGCAAGCCACCCACACCGCGCCCCTCCCCGTCCCGCCTCTCTTTGGCCGCCGCTCCTCGTTTGCCCCCTCCCATCTCCCGAAATGCCATGCCATGCCAGCAGCGTTACGCATGCCCCTCCCCTGTCCACACAACACTACCGCCAAACGAACAGCCTTCCGGGCCACATGCAGGGCACGCCCACCTCCAAACACTGCCAATTCACGGACGCACACACTCACTTTCTCGACACCTTTCTGTACGGAGGGTGCGTCATCTCGACCGTGACAGAGTGACGGCAACTATCGACGATCCATTTCCCCCCACTGGTAAAACATGTCCACTAACACCTACATACATCATTCAAGTACACAGACAATAGCATACACACAATGGGAGGGCACACGAACATGGACGGCACGGCACTGTCATACACTCTTCCTCAGAACCATATCAACAAACGTTACGTACATCCGGGAAAGCGAAAGCGAAAGCAAAGGCAAAGCCCAATGCAGCCGTCAAAGGTAACGTTCACCACGGCAGACACTTGCAGCCGCGCCGCCGTTAAACGCATTTTCAGTGCGGCTCCAATACGCCTCCGACACGGGAACGTTCCGTTGCTCTACGAATGCGTTTCTCCCCTTTTTCCCTTCCTCTCTCTTTTGCCCCCCCTCCTTGCACTCTTGCCTCATTCCTCACGTTCTGCCCAGACATTCGACCGATCAAAGTCAACCCTTCGTTACCGTTCTCAGCGCGACGGTGTACAACAGTATGACGGGTGTGCCCAAGACTTCGGTTCAGTTGCGTGACGCCGGTCTATCGCGCCGATCGACAGTTACTCAGGGGGCGACGGATCGGACCACGTCACCGACACACAAAACACTTTCAAACAAACAAATACATACCGGATGGACACAGACAAACACGTGTACAGACATTCGCCAAACAAACGACCGCCGCCGCCGCCGCCGTCGTCGTCTAGCGTCGCGCTTACTGTACTGCACTGGACACGCGTGCATCTTGAATGACGACATCGGTGTGCGTGCGTCGTACGCAATCAGTCAGACACGGCTATCAGAAATCAGAGTCGAATGGTACATCATCGTGCGTGTCGCCGTACACGTACAGTACAATACAACAACAATGCGTCTTAATGGCACGTTCATTTCAACGTCACTCACACACCTCCACGCTGCAGTTACGTCGCACCATTGTCAAAAACTCGGCGTACAGCAAAGGGAATAGTGGGCGGCAAAAAACAAACCAAACAACAAAAAACATTTCACATTTCACCCTCGCCATGTATGATGTGCAAAAAAAAAACAAACCCGCAAACGGCCGTCGTTACGGTGACACAAAAGTCGCCGATCGCACTGTCCCCCCCTCGCAGACAGGTAACACACACACACACACACACCCCAACACCAATGGGTCAAAACCACTCCAACGAGGCGTGCCACCATTCCACGCCACGGCGACCAACCTCGTGGCCGTACCCCGCAACACGCTTTGACGCGCCCCCCCACCCACAATCAAAATGCACACATACATCACAGCCGTCCACACAAACAACAACAACAACAATTCCGCCCTTCCCGCAAAAGGCAAGTTGGTGGCCCTGAAAAGGGCCGTTTTGCCGCTCTCGCAACGGAGGAGCCTTCTCCATCCTTCCTTCCATTCCAGAGCCACCTCCTTACTTGGAGCTCGTGTACTTGGTCACCGCCTTCGTGCCCTCGCTCACGGCGTGCTTGGCCAGCTCGCCAGGCAGCAACAGCCGCACAGCGGTCTGGATCTCGCGGGACGTGATGGTCGAGCGCTTGTTGTAGTGCGCCAGGCGAGAAGCCTCGGCCGCAATGCGCTCGAAAATGTCGTTCACGAAGCTGTTCATGATGCTCATCGCCTTCGACGAGATGCCCGTGTCAGGGTGCACCTGCTTCAGCACCTTGTAGATGTAGATGGCATAGCTCTCCTTCCTCTTGCGCTTCTTCTTCTTGTCGCCCTTCGAAATGTTCTTCTGCGCCTTGCCAGCCTTCTTGGCGGCCTTCCCGCTAGTCTTGGGCGGCATCTCGAACCAACGTACGGCAGCAGCAACACCAGTAGCAAGCGCTCCGCTCTAGTCAGCGTCTCCCCACACAGTGGCACCCGCCGCCAGCCGCCGCCGCACCTTTACCAGCTCGCCCTGTTGCGGCCGCCGACCAATGGGGCGCGCGCGCAACCGGCCGCCGCACCCGAGCCCATAAAGCACCCCCACCCCGGCTGCGCCGGCACGCACTCCGCTGCTCGACTCGCTGCCGCTCGCACCGGTCGTTTTCGTTTCCGTTTCGTGTGCACCGTCGCTAGCCCATCGCCATGTCCGGACGCGGAAAGGGAGGCAAAGTCAAGGGCAAGTCAAAGTCCCGCTCAAGCAGGGCTGGGCTCCAGTTCCCGGTCGGCAGAATCCACCGCCTCCTGCGCAAGGGAAACTACGCAGAGCGCGTCGGCGCCGGGGCGCCCGTCTACCTCGCCGCCGTCATGGAGTACCTCGCGGCTGAGGTGCTCGAGCTGGCCGGAAACGCGGCCCGCGACAACAAGAAGACGCGCATCATCCCGCGCCACCTGCAGCTTGCCATCCGCAACGACGAGGAGCTCAACAAGCTCCTGTCGGGCGTCACCATCGCACAGGGTGGTGTCCTGCCCAACATCCAGGCCGTCCTGCTGCCAAAGAAGACCGAGAAGAAGGCCTAAAGGAGGCCAGGCAATCGCAGCGCCGCGTGCTCCCCTGCACGCAACGCGCTTTGCCGGCTCGGCTCGGCCCACAACAATCGGCCCTTTTCAGGGCCACCACACAAACCTACGTCCAAAGCAAAATTTCAGTCGTCCTCGCCGCACCTTGTTTTGTTGTTTTAACTTTGCACTTTCACAGCACAGCCGCCGCCGGCGCACGTCCGCCATCTTGTCGTCCACACAGCCCGTGTGGCCCAACACACACACACACACACACACACATTTTGCACGGTCGCAGTCGCCTTCCAAACGACAACGGCAGCAATAATGACCATTGTTAAAGGGAGGCGTGTCGACACACCGCCCTCCACTCCCGCGCGCAACGGCCGTCGACACGAACGAAACAAACAGCTGATCCGGCCGCCTATGCCCACACGCCTTGCCTCGGAAACCCCAACGCCGCCGCAAACACACAGAGCCAAACCACGCAAGCAAATAATCACCGCCTCTCGCACAACAACACACAGCCCGCCATCTCCATCGCGATCGATACAAAGACACACAATAACAAACACAAACGAAGCAGCTCCACTCTCACACACACACAGCCAGCCACATGACACGTTTCCTTTCCTTCTCCCCTCCCAGTCACATCACGTCGCTCAAACGGAAAGAAACAAACAAACAACACACGCAGCAACAACACAGACTCTTTCGCACTTTTCAACTTCCGAACAGTGTGGTGGCCCTGAAAAGGGCCGTTTTCTAGTCTCTCCCACCCACAAGCACGGCCGCGGGAAGGCCAGCGCCCGCTGCGACGCAGCCTAACCGCCGAAACCGTACAGGGTGCGCCCCTGCCTCTTCAGGGCGTACACCACGTCCATGGCCGTCACAGTCTTGCGCTTGGCGTGCTCAGTGTACGTCACCGCGTCGCGGATCACGTTCTCCAGGAACACCTTCAGCACCCCGCGGGTCTCCTCGTAGATCAGACCAGAGATGCGCTTCACGCCGCCCCTGCGAGCCAGGCGGCGGATGGCGGGCTTCGTGATGCCCTGGATGTTGTCGCGCAACACCTTGCGGTGCCGCTTGGCGCCGCCCTTGCCGAGCCCCTTTCCTCCCTTGCCGCGGCCTGTCATCCTTCCTTCCTCGGGCAAAGCAAAACGTGCACAAACAGCAGCTGCAGCGTCTCGCGAGTCGGCTACGGTCTGCGCCCAGCGCGCCCGCCGCCCCCCTATATAGACTCTGGCCCGCCCTCCCCCCACCACGCGCAACCGAGGGCATATAAGCGCAGCACGGAGGCGCGCGGGCCCGTTGTCAAGGCAGCACCGGACGCCGCGCCGCACCTAACCTCCACGCACGCCGCTCCGCTACCGCTACCGCTACCGCCATGGCCCGCACAAAGCAAACGGCCCGCAAGTCCACCGGCGGAAAGGCGCCGCGCAAACAGCTCGCCACCAAGGCGGCGAGGAAGAGCGCGCCCGCCACCGGAGGCGTCAAGAAGCCCCACCGCTACAGGCCGGGCACCGTCGCCCTGCGAGAAATCAGGCGCTACCAGAAGAGCACAGAGCTGCTCATCCGCAAGCTGCCATTCCAGCGCCTAGTGCGCGAGATCGCCCAGGACTTCAAGACCGACCTGCGCTTCCAGAGCTCCGCAGTCATGGCCCTGCAGGAGGCCAGCGAGGCCTACCTCGTCGGCCTCTTCGAAGACACCAACCTGTGCGCCATCCACGCCAAGCGCGTCACCATCATGCCCAAGGACATCCAGCTCGCGCGCCGCATCCGCGGCGAGCGCGCCTAAACCGCGCCGCGGCACCGCACCGCACAAACAAAAACGGCCCTTTTCAGGGCCACTAACATCTCTCCGTCGCGAGCAAACTTTGTCGGTCGCCTGCCTCTCGCCCCGCAACCCAAAAAACAAAAACCACCACTTCCCGTCCGTCCGCCACACCCGCTCACTCTGCCTGCCTGCTAGCAGCGCGCAACAATCACACATCATCCCTCCCCGGCGCTCAAAGCGCACAATACCCAACGGCCGACGTCACACCGCACGGGTGGCTGGCCGGCCGCCGCTTTCGTTTTTCGAAATCAAAAACAAAAAAAACCCGCACTCCACTCCGACGGCCAACGGCCAGGCAGGCTCGCTCGCTCGCTCTACACGCCACCGAAATCCCCCGCCGACTCCTTCCCACATCTCAACGTGCCCCCCGTTGCAAAACATAACACACACACAAAGGAACAAAACAAAGACCAGACACGACAGACATCCGAGAAGAACGAACGCAGGCAAGCCAACCAACGTATTCAAACAAAACAACGTGACAGAAAACCAACCGTCGGCCGCCGCCACAAAACAAACACGGCGACAATCAACCACGACATCAGCAACAACACCGCTTACCGCTACCGCCGCCCACACCCGCCACCGACCCCCGCAATCCAACCACCACGGCACGCAAACAGCATCCCCACGGGCATACAGAAACGCCAGACAGACAGACACACACCCACACCAAACGCAACACGACAATCAAAACCTTCCCCGACGTGCTTTGATGGCCCTGAGAAGGGCCGTTTTGGGCCGCGCGTCTCTTGCGCGCCACTAGACGACGACGGGCGGTGGGGACGACGGAGTCAAGCGCCAAACCCTTCCTTTCCCATCTCTTTCTCCTCTACTCTACTTCTTCTTCTTGGGCGAAGCCTTCGCCTTAGACGGCGTCGTCGCCTTCTTCGGGCGCGGCGCCTTCGGCTTCTTCGTCGGAACCTTGGCGGCCTTCTTCGCCTTCGACGGCGACTTGGCCTTGGCCGGCTTGGCCGCAGCCGCCTTCTTCGCACCCGCGGGAGCGGCCGACGCCGCAGACGCCTTCTTGGCGGCGCCCGCCTTCCGACCGGTCGCCGCCTTCACGCCACCAGCCTTCTTTGCGCCGGCCGCACGGGCGCCCTTCTTCTCCTTGCTGGCCGGAGCGGCGCGCTTCTTCTTGGCACCGCCAGCACGAGCCTTGCCGCCCTCGGCCGCCCCCCCGCCGCCGGCGCCGGCAAGCTTGAACGAGCCGGACGCGCCCTTCCCCTTCGTCTGCACCAGCTCGCCCGCCACGACGGCCGACTTGAGGTACTTCTTGATAAACGGCGCCAGCTTCTCCGCGTCCAGCTTGTAGTGCGCGGCTATGTACTTCTTGATCGCCTGCAGCGACGACCCGCCGCGCTCCTTCAGACTCTTGATGGCGGCCGTCACCATCTCAGAGGTGCGCGGGTGCGCAGGCTTGGCGCGCGGCTTCTTCGCAGACGACGCAGACTTGGCCTTCTTCGTAGTGCCGGTGGCGGCGGGTGCCGCAGCAGTCTCGTTCGTAGCCGCCTGATCTGCCATTTCGACGACGCGCCTAACACACAGCGAGAGCGAGAGCGAGAGCGAGCGGGACGGCAGGCACGCAAGCACAGCACAGCAGAGCAGAGAATCACAAGGGCCCAGCCAGTGTCGCGGGCGGGCGCGGACGGCCGAGAGAGCGGCCGCCACTCTGCGCGCCGCCGCGCCGCGCCTCCCGCGCTTGCTACCGCCCAACGTCCGACAGCCTGTGCGGAGCAGCCCCAAACCTGCGCCACAACCGCCCGCGCCTTTCAAACCACCGAGGATGGGGCTACACACAGCCACACCACAGTCGCCAACCAGTCGCCACGGCAGCGCCGCAAACCACGGCCAAACTGCAGCTACCGCGCGCTACAGCCTGGGTCGGCCCGCCGAGAATCGCCGCCCCCGCCCAAATGCCGCCCCCACAGCCCCAGCCGACGACCCGCCACAATGGCCAAACCTTCGGCAAAACTCCCACACCGTCGCCGCGGCAGCCCGGCCAGCGCGGCCGGCGCCACAGCCACACAAGCCGAGGCGTGCGGCGATGACGGCCGTGCAAACGCGCCTCCGCCGCCCCATCGCCTTCCGTCGCCCTCCCGCCGTTTCCCGATCGGCCCGCAGCCGTCGGGCCACATCGCGCGCCGTCCTCCTCCTCTCGCCCGCCAACATTCACAGCCGTTTCTCAACAATTGCCCGCCGCAAACGGACGCCGCCTGCGCAACAGGCGCCGCCGCCCCTCGCCGCTTCCGACCCAACCCCTCGACCGAGGCAAACCGCAATCCGAATCTACAGACCAACCCAATCTGCCGTCAGCACACACGACAGCCGACCTTACACGTTACGCGTTACACATTACGTGTACACGTCTAGGTTAGGTTAGGTTAGGTTAGGTGGACGTGGGTTAGGTTAAGGGGACTTGGGTTAGGTTAAGCGTCAAACTTAGGTTAAGCATTCAAACACGTCAGGCGTCAGAGGTTAGGTTAGGTTAGGTTAGGTTAGGTTAGGTTAGGTTCGGTTAGGTTACACGTTAGGTTAAGGGGTCAGTGCTAGGTTAAGAAGCGTCAAACGTAGGTTCAAAAAGCGTTCAAACGTGAGGCGTGAGCCGGACAGCTTACCTTTACGTAGACGTTAGGGGCTCCACAGGCTGAGCTCACCTCGCCACACCACAGGTTAGGTTCGGTTCGCTCGGCTCAGCGTAAAGCGCCGAGGTCAGGGTTACGTTCGTTCACCTTCGGGCGCCACACTTTCGGTTGAAAGGTCGCGACGGGACGACGTCGGCAGGCACGCCGCAAACGAACAAAAACGTACAGACGACGTCGAAAACCGCCGACAGACGGGGGAGCAGCACGACCACGACCAGATACCGAGCGCGAACGAGACACACGCGAACCACCCCCACCGGCCAAAGGGCACCACACGACAACCCAGAGCACCACGTGTCGACACCAGAGCAACCCGCCGCTCACGCGACATGGCTGGCACCGAAGGGCAACCGCCCGCAACTGCGCTTTCCGCGCCGGCCCGGATGCACGTCGTGCTACAACAACACCACTACCGTACACAGCCGCTGTTCACAACATCACTATCAATGGCGCGCCCGCGGCTCGCCGCCGTCGCAGTCGCAGCCCCAACGCCAGCACTTTTGCACCACCATTCACACGCACCGCACCACAGCTCGCCGACACAGCCGAACAAAACAAACACCACACAACAACAACAGCAACAACGCCGCCGCCTCTACTTGTGCCGGCGACCCACCCCGCCGATGGCGCACCTTTCCTTTCGCCAGCCGGCAATCGACACACACGCACCCACCCCCCCCCCCCCCGGGGCCCAGTGCAAAAAACAAAAACAAACAAAAAAAAACACAAACGACACGGGAAGCGCACACCGCCGCTTCGCGCGCACGCCACCAACCAGTCGTCGCCTCACAATAACAAACACAAACAAAATAAACTAACAACTAGGGCAACACAAAACAAAAACGCCTCGCACGAACCGCCCACAAAAAGGACAAGCACACGCACAGCCTCTGCTGACGACCACGACGCAGCGGCACGCTGCTCCTGTCCCGCGCCCCGCGCCCCACTCGATTCACAACTCACGCGACACCGTCAACGACGGGCTCGCTTACGCGCAACCTACCACCTTTCCGCCAACGACGCACAGCCCCAGCCCCACCCGACGACGCCCGTGGCAACGACTGCACTTTCACCACCGCCTCCCCCTTCCCCCCCCAAAACACACACACACACACACACACACACACAGAGCCAGCCAAAAACGCACTCGCGACCCACACATGCACGTGCATCGCCACACGCCAACCAGTCAACGTCGACAACCACACGCACGGCTCGAAACGAAACCGGCGTCCTTCCACGTTGCCATCAAGCTACGCGACACAAGACACAAGGAACCAACACAACAGCCGGCCCCACTAATTCCCACTCTCACGCCGCAAAAAGCACACCGAAACCGCCAAACGCACGCACATTCCCCTTCGCACTGACACCGACCGGCTCGCTACCACACACCTCTCGGCAGCCGTTTCACGCCAATTCGCCACACCGGCCCCACAGTCGACAAGCGCCCGCCCTGTACGGCACACGCAACGACGCAGCGCAGCAAAGGGCGCCCGCAACACATACCTCTCCTCCTCCCTCTCTCTCTCCGCCGCCCGACGCGCCAACCGCCACACCACACCGCCAGCCACTCGCAAATTGTGCACTGCCACCAGCCACACGTCCAACACGCCGCGCCGCCTCCGGCCACCCGCCAGGGGGCGCTCACGTCCGCGACAACAGCGCGGCCCGCCGGGCCGGGCCGAACCGAACCGAGCCGCCGCTGCTCTGCACTCGGCACGGCCACACCCTGCTGCAGACCGGGCTCGTCTCTCTGTACGCGTCTGCCTGCGCATCAACACAACACGACCTTTTTTTTTTTTTTTTTTTTTTCCTCTCTACCGCCATCCCTTCTTCTCGCGTTTTACTCGTTGTTGCAGCAGCGGCGCACACCTACACATCCACAGCCCCAGCCCCAGCCCCAGCCGAGCCGGCCTCACCTCAGGGCCCGCCGCCAGCGTCTCCTCCTCGGGCACAGGTGCGGTGCTGTGGCCGCCCATCCAACCGCATTGCTGGCCGTCCAGCCGCCAGGCGTTCCCACTGCCGCGAGCCACGCCGCGCACCGACCCTGCTGCAGAAAACGAAGCATAGCCAGAGACCGACCGATACACAAAGCAAGCCGTCGCCTCGCCTCTTGTCCTTCCTGCCTTCCTTCCGCCCCCGCCCTTCTCACACCACCGCCTCTCCACTTTCGCCCCCCCCCCCCCCCTCCTTCTTTTTTTTTTTTTTGTTTTCTTCTTTCTTTCTTTCTTTCTTTCTTTCTTTCTTTCTTTCTTTCTTTGGCCCTCTCTCCTTCCCGCCATGGCGGTTACGGCACCGCCTGCAGCGGCAGATTTTTTTGCGCCCACACGCCTACTCCTACCACCATTAACCTTGCCCTGCCCTGCCCATCAACGTCGCAGTCGAACCGACGCTTGCCAACACACTGCCGACGTTCCTTTCTCTTTTCGGCCTACGCCCATTACGCGCCGCCGCCACAGCACCTTCCCTTCCCACAACACACCGACGTCATCACACGCACCCAAAACAGGGGCCACGACCGTGTTCCTCGCCCACTCCCATCCCGCACGGTACGCACATTCCCAACTATTACCGCGCACCCTCCCTTTCCAATCTGTGTGTCTCTGTGTCTGCGTCCTGTCCGCGCGTGACGCCTCTCAACATCCGCCGTCCCCCGTCCCCCGTCCCGTTTTCGCCCCCATGCCGTCGTCGCGCCGCCTCCTCCCCGTCCACCGCCGCCCCTGTCCGCCCCGCACCACACCATACACCGCTGCTTGTCCCGGCCGTTGCCACCAAAGGCGCCGACCGCAAACGCGCCACGCCGCAGCCCCCGTGCGTCTCGCGCTCGCTTGCATCTCCGTGCCGACGCTGCCTCTCTTCCCGCTCGCACTCGACCTCGACAACACAGTCTTTGGCTCCGCCACTGCGTGTTCCGGTGGTACGCACGCTGCAAGACGTATGTATTCATTACCAGAGCGATGGCGAGGCATGACAGCATCTCTGTCTGACCAGAGAGTTATTTATCGTTGCTAGTCGGCGCTTGGACCGCGCCAGACGACAGTAGTGGCACGCACCGGGTCGCCAGGAACAGTTGTTATATATATTGTAGCGCGAGTCGGGAGAGGTAGTAGTCGGTCGACAGTAGTAGCGGGTGGACGGTTGTACTGAGCGGGCGTCGGCGGCGTGCTCTGCTCGTCTCGCGACTCTGGTCACGGTTCGGGACGATGTATAGTATATTGTGTTATAATCAAAAGGTAGTGTGAAGCTGCATTTTGCGCAAATCTGATAACGTATGTTCATTGTACTTATTTTGTTCAACAACAAAAGCCCCACTATTACTTTTTTCTAACGTAACTTTTGTCTTTTAACGAAAAACATTCACTTTTTAAAGACTACTTCCTATGGCATTTCCCTCCAAGGAGTGCAATTAATTACCAGCCAGCACTCATTCATTGCACACAGCTGTGTAAGGGGTATCTACAATTGAGGAGCGGATACAAATGCAATTTTTTTTTGTTTTTTTTTGTGTGTTGTAACCTCCCCGCAAAATTTAAAATAATGGACAATGTTATTTACGGATGCTAATGGACATTGCGCTAATTGTAACCTCGCCCACAATGAGAGGTATTGAAAATGGCAACAAACATGTGAATTTCGCAATCTGACTCAAATATAAATTCTTCACAACATTTAAAGTCCGTTCAGTGACAAGAAACTTCGATTAAACCGAACTATCGGTCTTTGGCCCTGTGCAAAACAATCAGAATTAAAAGTCTTACCTCGGAATAAATGGATGTCACAACATTTCTGCTCTTGTTTGTTGCGCAGCGCTTGGAGGAACTGCATTGCAAATAATAATATTCTCTTTTTGTTGTGATTTTAGTGCAATCTTTCTTCAAAGACGTGGAATGAAATGTGAAGTGCAACGAACTCTTTAGTTCAATAAACAATTAAATGTTTGAAAAATGCTTTTGAAATAAAAATTAGTATTGGGGAACTTGTTGGAGAATAATTACAATAAATAAAATTGTTCATTATCTAATGATTATATTAATTAACAGTATACCTTATTCACCATCTTGACCAGTGTTGCCGACCGCCTACATCACACAACCGCACTCGGCTGCTACTACTGACCGACCGCTCTGCATGACGACTATTAGCGTACTGCACGCGACGACTACTGACAGAGTACAGCCCTCAACTAGACAGACCTACAGACTCGCAACGACTGACTGACTGACTGACTGACTGACTGAGAACCGCTCGCAACACTCGCGCGGTCCAGCGCAAACTCTCTGGTCACAGACGCTACAATGTCTCGCCATCGCTGCTATGTTACATACGTGTTTCAGTGTCTTTTTCATTGGGGTAACGATCTTTGGCTCTTTTTATTCTGGATACAGGGCCAAAGGTCAACGCTGCTGCCCTTATACAATTTATCAGGTTTCATTATGTCTGTTGCAATGTTACATACGGTTCATTCTTTCATTCATATTATCGTTGGGTTTGTTTTGTAGGGACGTTAACATTCTGGCACATTTTTATTATCATCGGACCCTCTGCTACTTGTGCAGGGAGGTTATACCTGGGTCCATTTCCATTTCCATTTACATTCTAATATTGATAGACCTTTTGTTTTCTTTTTTGTTTCTTGTTGTTTTTCCTTCTTTTTTTTTGTTTTGTTTTTCCCGCTCTCACCACCACCACCACCGCCGCATCACGCCTTCCGTTTTCTTGGTTTCTTTTCTGTTCTTCAACTGCTTCAACATCACCGCGCCCCATTTCCACACCACAGCCATCAGCCTCCAAGACGGGCAGGCGCAGTGTGCCATTTCCGGCGCACAAGCACACCCGTACGGTACTCTCCTCGCCCCCACGCCACCAACAACACAGCGACCACGCGGCTTTCAGGCACGGCACGGCACCGGCGAAATGCGCCGCCCCCGCCCCTCCGCGCATCCGTCCGTCTCGCCACGTTCACTGACAGCCGCGTCTGCGGCTACACCACGACAACCACAACACAACACCGCTCCCCTCCCTGGCAACTCATTGTTTTTCTCCTCCTCTTTTGCACAAACCACAACGCCGAGCACAGGCGCAAGCCACCCACACCGCGCCCCTCCCCGTCCCGCCTCTCTTTGGCCGCCGCTCCTCGTTTGCCCCCTCCCATCTCCCGAAATGCCATGCCATGCCAGCAGCGTTACGCATGCCCCTCCCCTGTCCACACAACACTACCGCCAAACGAACAGCCTTCCGGGCCACATGCAGGGCACGCCCACCTCCAAACACTGCCAATTCACGGACGCACACACTCACTTTCTCGACACCTTTCTGTACGGAGGGTGCGTCATCTCGACCGTGACAGAGTGACGGCAACTATCGACGATCCATTTCCCCCCACTGGTAAAACATGTCCACTAACACCTACATACATCATTCAAGTACACAGACAATAGCATACACACAATGGGAGGGCACACGAACATGGACGGCACGGCACTGTCATACACTCTTCCTCAGAACCATATCAACAAACGTTACGTACATCCGGGAAAGCGAAAGCGAAAGCAAAGGCAAAGCCCAATGCAGCCGTCAAAGGTAACGTTCACCACGGCAGACACTTGCAGCCGCGCCGCCGTTAAACGCATTTTCAGTGCGGCTCCAATACGCCTCCGACACGGGAACGTTCCGTTGCTCTACGAATGCGTTTCTCCCCTTTTTCCCTTCCTCTCTCTTTTGCCCCCCCTCCTTGCACTCTTGCCTCATTCCTCACGTTCTGCCCAGACATTCGACCGATCAAAGTCAACCCTTCGTTACCGTTCTCAGCGCGACGGTGTACAACAGTATGACGGGTGTGCCCAAGACTTCGGTTCAGTTGCGTGACGCCGGTCTATCGCGCCGATCGACAGTTACTCAGGGGGCGACGGATCGGACCACGTCACCGACACACAAAACACTTTCAAACAAACAAATACATACCGGATGGACACAGACAAACACGTGTACAGACATTCGCCAAACAAACGACCGCCGCCGCCGCCGCCGTCGTCGTCTAGCGTCGCGCTTACTGTACTGCACTGGACACGCGTGCATCTTGAATGACGACATCGGTGTGCGTGCGTCGTACGCAATCAGTCAGACACGGCTATCAGAAATCAGAGTCGAATGGTACATCATCGTGCGTGTCGCCGTACACGTACAGTACAATACAACAACAATGCGTCTTAATGGCACGTTCATTTCAACGTCACTCACACACCTCCACGCTGCAGTTACGTCGCACCATTGTCAAAAACTCGGCGTACAGCAAAGGGAATAGTGGGCGGCAAAAAACAAACCAAACAACAAAAAACATTTCACATTTCACCCTCGCCATGTATGATGTGCAAAAAAAAAACAAACCCGCAAACGGCCGTCGTTACGGTGACACAAAAGTCGCCGATCGCACTGTCCCCCCCTCGCAGACAGGTAACACACACACACACACACACCCCAACACCAATGGGTCAAAACCACTCCAACGAGGCGTGCCACCATTCCACGCCACGGCGACCAACCTCGTGGCCGTACCCCGCAACACGCTTTGACGCGCCCCCCCACCCACAATCAAAATGCACACATACATCACAGCCGTCCACACAAACAACAACAACAACAATTCCGCCCTTCCCGCAAAAGGCAAGTTGGTGGCCCTGAAAAGGGCCGTTTTGCCGCTCTCGCAACGGAGGAGCCTTCTCCATCCTTCCTTCCATTCCAGAGCCACCTCCTTACTTGGAGCTCGTGTACTTGGTCACCGCCTTCGTGCCCTCGCTCACGGCGTGCTTGGCCAGCTCGCCAGGCAGCAACAGCCGCACAGCGGTCTGGATCTCGCGGGACGTGATGGTCGAGCGCTTGTTGTAGTGCGCCAGGCGAGAAGCCTCGGCCGCAATGCGCTCGAAAATGTCGTTCACGAAGCTGTTCATGATGCTCATCGCCTTCGACGAGATGCCCGTGTCAGGGTGCACCTGCTTCAGCACCTTGTAGATGTAGATGGCATAGCTCTCCTTCCTCTTGCGCTTCTTCTTCTTGTCGCCCTTCGAAATGTTCTTCTGCGCCTTGCCAGCCTTCTTGGCGGCCTTCCCGCTAGTCTTGGGCGGCATCTCGAACCAACGTACGGCAGCAGCAACACCAGTAGCAAGCGCTCCGCTCTAGTCAGCGTCTCCCCACACAGTGGCACCCGCCGCCAGCCGCCGCCGCACCTTTACCAGCTCGCCCTGTTGCGGCCGCCGACCAATGGGGCGCGCGCGCAACCGGCCGCCGCACCCGAGCCCATAAAGCACCCCCACCCCGGCTGCGCCGGCACGCACTCCGCTGCTCGACTCGCTGCCGCTCGCACCGGTCGTTTTCGTTTCCGTTTCGTGTGCACCGTCGCTAGCCCATCGCCATGTCCGGACGCGGAAAGGGAGGCAAAGTCAAGGGCAAGTCAAAGTCCCGCTCAAGCAGGGCTGGGCTCCAGTTCCCGGTCGGCAGAATCCACCGCCTCCTGCGCAAGGGAAACTACGCAGAGCGCGTCGGCGCCGGGGCGCCCGTCTACCTCGCCGCCGTCATGGAGTACCTCGCGGCTGAGGTGCTCGAGCTGGCCGGAAACGCGGCCCGCGACAACAAGAAGACGCGCATCATCCCGCGCCACCTGCAGCTTGCCATCCGCAACGACGAGGAGCTCAACAAGCTCCTGTCGGGCGTCACCATCGCACAGGGTGGTGTCCTGCCCAACATCCAGGCCGTCCTGCTGCCAAAGAAGACCGAGAAGAAGGCCTAAAGGAGGCCAGGCAATCGCAGCGCCGCGTGCTCCCCTGCACGCAACGCGCTTTGCCGGCTCGGCTCGGCCCACAACAATCGGCCCTTTTCAGGGCCACCACACAAACCTACGTCCAAAGCAAAATTTCAGTCGTCCTCGCCGCACCTTGTTTTGTTGTTTTAACTTTGCACTTTCACAGCACAGCCGCCGCCGGCGCACGTCCGCCATCTTGTCGTCCACACAGCCCGTGTGGCCCAACACACACACACACACACACACACATTTTGCACGGTCGCAGTCGCCTTCCAAACGACAACGGCAGCAATAATGACCATTGTTAAAGGGAGGCGTGTCGACACACCGCCCTCCACTCCCGCGCGCAACGGCCGTCGACACGAACGAAACAAACAGCTGATCCGGCCGCCTATGCCCACACGCCTTGCCTCGGAAACCCCAACGCCGCCGCAAACACACAGAGCCAAACCACGCAAGCAAATAATCACCGCCTCTCGCACAACAACACACAGCCCGCCATCTCCATCGCGATCGATACAAAGACACACAATAACAAACACAAACGAAGCAGCTCCACTCTCACACACACACAGCCAGCCACATGACACGTTTCCTTTCCTTCTCCCCTCCCAGTCACATCACGTCGCTCAAACGGAAAGAAACAAACAAACAACACACGCAGCAACAACACAGACTCTTTCGCACTTTTCAACTTCCGAACAGTGTGGTGGCCCTGAAAAGGGCCGTTTTCTAGTCTCTCCCACCCACAAGCACGGCCGCGGGAAGGCCAGCGCCCGCTGCGACGCAGCCTAACCGCCGAAACCGTACAGGGTGCGCCCCTGCCTCTTCAGGGCGTACACCACGTCCATGGCCGTCACAGTCTTGCGCTTGGCGTGCTCAGTGTACGTCACCGCGTCGCGGAT
Source organism: Schistocerca americana (assembly GCF_021461395.2). NCBI lineage: Eukaryota > Metazoa > Arthropoda > Insecta > Orthoptera > Acrididae > Schistocerca > Schistocerca americana. The sequence goes on along the minus strand of NW_025725431.1, from coordinate 12,032 downwards.
CACGTTCTCCAGGAACACCTTCAGCACCCCGCGGGTCTCCTCGTAGATCAGACCAGAGATGCGCTTCACGCCGCCCCTGCGAGCCAGGCGGCGGATGGCGGGCTTCGTGATGCCCTGGATGTTGTCGCGCAACACCTTGCGGTGCCGCTTGGCGCCGCCCTTGCCGAGCCCCTTTCCTCCCTTGCCGCGGCCTGTCATCCTTCCTTCCTCGGGCAAAGCAAAACGTGCACAAACAGCAGCTGCAGCGTCTCGCGAGTCGGCTACGGTCTGCGCCCAGCGCGCCCGCCGCCCCCCTATATAGACTCTGGCCCGCCCTCCCCCCACCACGCGCAACCGAGGGCATATAAGCGCAGCACGGAGGCGCGCGGGCCCGTTGTCAAGGCAGCACCGGACGCCGCGCCGCACCTAACCTCCACGCACGCCGCTCCGCTACCGCTACCGCTACCGCCATGGCCCGCACAAAGCAAACGGCCCGCAAGTCCACCGGCGGAAAGGCGCCGCGCAAACAGCTCGCCACCAAGGCGGCGAGGAAGAGCGCGCCCGCCACCGGAGGCGTCAAGAAGCCCCACCGCTACAGGCCGGGCACCGTCGCCCTGCGAGAAATCAGGCGCTACCAGAAGAGCACAGAGCTGCTCATCCGCAAGCTGCCATTCCAGCGCCTAGTGCGCGAGATCGCCCAGGACTTCAAGACCGACCTGCGCTTCCAGAGCTCCGCAGTCATGGCCCTGCAGGAGGCCAGCGAGGCCTACCTCGTCGGCCTCTTCGAAGACACCAACCTGTGCGCCATCCACGCCAAGCGCGTCACCATCATGCCCAAGGACATCCAGCTCGCGCGCCGCATCCGCGGCGAGCGCGCCTAAACCGCGCCGCGGCACCGCACCGCACAAACAAAAACGGCCCTTTTCAGGGCCACTAACATCTCTCCGTCGCGAGCAAACTTTGTCGGTCGCCTGCCTCTCGCCCCGCAACCCAAAAAACAAAAACCACCACTTCCCGTCCGTCCGCCACACCCGCTCACTCTGCCTGCCTGCTAGCAGCGCGCAACAATCACACATCATCCCTCCCCGGCGCTCAAAGCGCACAATACCCAACGGCCGACGTCACACCGCACGGGTGGCTGGCCGGCCGCCGCTTTCGTTTTTCGAAATCAAAAACAAAAAAAACCCGCACTCCACTCCGACGGCCAACGGCCAGGCAGGCTCGCTCGCTCGCTCTACACGCCACCGAAATCCCCCGCCGACTCCTTCCCACATCTCAACGTGCCCCCCGTTGCAAAACATAACACACACACAAAGGAACAAAACAAAGACCAGACACGACAGACATCCGAGAAGAACGAACGCAGGCAAGCCAACCAACGTATTCAAACAAAACAACGTGACAGAAAACCAACCGTCGGCCGCCGCCACAAAACAAACACGGCGACAATCAACCACGACATCAGCAACAACACCGCTTACCGCTACCGCCGCCCACACCCGCCACCGACCCCCGCAATCCAACCACCACGGCACGCAAACAGCATCCCCACGGGCATACAGAAACGCCAGACAGACAGACACACACCCACACCAAACGCAACACGACAATCAAAACCTTCCCCGACGTGCTTTGATGGCCCTGAGAAGGGCCGTTTTGGGCCGCGCGTCTCTTGCGCGCCACTAGACGACGACGGGCGGTGGGGACGACGGAGTCAAGCGCCAAACCCTTCCTTTCCCATCTCTTTCTCCTCTACTCTACTTCTTCTTCTTGGGCGAAGCCTTCGCCTTAGACGGCGTCGTCGCCTTCTTCGGGCGCGGCGCCTTCGGCTTCTTCGTCGGAACCTTGGCGGCCTTCTTCGCCTTCGACGGCGACTTGGCCTTGGCCGGCTTGGCCGCAGCCGCCTTCTTCGCACCCGCGGGAGCGGCCGACGCCGCAGACGCCTTCTTGGCGGCGCCCGCCTTCCGACCGGTCGCCGCCTTCACGCCACCAGCCTTCTTTGCGCCGGCCGCACGGGCGCCCTTCTTCTCCTTGCTGGCCGGAGCGGCGCGCTTCTTCTTGGCACCGCCAGCACGAGCCTTGCCGCCCTCGGCCGCCCCCCCGCCGCCGGCGCCGGCAAGCTTGAACGAGCCGGACGCGCCCTTCCCCTTCGTCTGCACCAGCTCGCCCGCCACGACGGCCGACTTGAGGTACTTCTTGATAAACGGCGCCAGCTTCTCCGCGTCCAGCTTGTAGTGCGCGGCTATGTACTTCTTGATCGCCTGCAGCGACGACCCGCCGCGCTCCTTCAGACTCTTGATGGCGGCCGTCACCATCTCAGAGGTGCGCGGGTGCGCAGGCTTGGCGCGCGGCTTCTTCGCAGACGACGCAGACTTGGCCTTCTTCGTAGTGCCGGTGGCGGCGGGTGCCGCAGCAGTCTCGTTCGTAGCCGCCTGATCTGCCATTTCGACGACGCGCCTAACACACAGCGAGAGCGAGAGCGAGAGCGAGCGGGACGGCAGGCACGCAAGCACAGCACAGCAGAGCAGAGAATCACAAGGGCCCAGCCAGTGTCGCGGGCGGGCGCGGACGGCCGAGAGAGCGGCCGCCACTCTGCGCGCCGCCGCGCCGCGCCTCCCGCGCTTGCTACCGCCCAACGTCCGACAGCCTGTGCGGAGCAGCCCCAAACCTGCGCCACAACCGCCCGCGCCTTTCAAACCACCGAGGATGGGGCTACACACAGCCACACCACAGTCGCCAACCAGTCGCCACGGCAGCGCCGCAAACCACGGCCAAACTGCAGCTACCGCGCGCTACAGCCTGGGTCGGCCCGCCGAGAATCGCCGCCCCCGCCCAAATGCCGCCCCCACAGCCCCAGCCGACGACCCGCCACAATGGCCAAACCTTCGGCAAAACTCCCACACCGTCGCCGCGGCAGCCCGGCCAGCGCGGCCGGCGCCACAGCCACACAAGCCGAGGCGTGCGGCGATGACGGCCGTGCAAACGCGCCTCCGCCGCCCCATCGCCTTCCGTCGCCCTCCCGCCGTTTCCCGATCGGCCCGCAGCCGTCGGGCCACATCGCGCGCCGTCCTCCTCCTCTCGCCCGCCAACATTCACAGCCGTTTCTCAACAATTGCCCGCCGCAAACGGACGCCGCCTGCGCAACAGGCGCCGCCGCCCCTCGCCGCTTCCGACCCAACCCCTCGACCGAGGCAAACCGCAATCCGAATCTACAGACCAACCCAATCTGCCGTCAGCACACACGACAGCCGACCTTACACGTTACGCGTTACACATTACGTGTACACGTCTAGGTTAGGTTAGGTTAGGTTAGGTGGACGTGGGTTAGGTTAAGGGGACTTGGGTTAGGTTAAGCGTCAAACTTAGGTTAAGCATTCAAACACGTCAGGCGTCAGAGGTTAGGTTAGGTTAGGTTAGGTTAGGTTAGGTTAGGTTCGGTTAGGTTACACGTTAGGTTAAGGGGTCAGTGCTAGGTTAAGAAGCGTCAAACGTAGGTTCAAAAAGCGTTCAAACGTGAGGCGTGAGCCGGACAGCTTACCTTTACGTAGACGTTAGGGGCTCCACAGGCTGAGCTCACCTCGCCACACCACAGGTTAGGTTCGGTTCGCTCGGCTCAGCGTAAAGCGCCGAGGTCAGGGTTACGTTCGTTCACCTTCGGGCGCCACACTTTCGGTTGAAAGGTCGCGACGGGACGACGTCGGCAGGCACGCCGCAAACGAACAAAAACGTACAGACGACGTCGAAAACCGCCGACAGACGGGGGAGCAGCACGACCACGACCAGATACCGAGCGCGAACGAGACACACGCGAACCACCCCCCACCGGCCAAAGGGCACCACACGACAACCCAGAGCACCACGTGTCGACACCAGAGCAACCCGCCGCTCACGCGACATGGCTGGCACCGAAGGGCAACCGCCCGCAACTGCGCTTTCCGCGCCGGCCCGATGCACGTCGTGCTACAACAACACCACTACCGTACACAGCCGCTGTTCACAACATCACTATCAATGGCGCGCCCGCGGCTCGCCGCCGTCGCAGTCGCAGCCCCAACGCCAGCACTTTTGCACCACATTCACACGCACCGCACCACAGCTCGCCGACACAGCCGAACAAAACAAACACCACACAACAACAACAGCAACAACGCCGCCGCCTCTACTTGTGCCGGGCGACCCACCCCGCCGATGGCGCACCTTTCCTTTCGCCAGCCGGCAATCGACACACACGCACCCACCCCCCCCCCCCCCGGGGCCCAGTGCAAAAAACAAAAACAAACAAAAAAAAACACAAACGACACGGGAAGCGCACAACCGCCGCTTCGCGCGCACGCCACCAACCAGTCGTCGCCTCACAATAACAAACACAAACAAAATAAACTAACAACTAGGGCAACACAAAACAAAAACGCCTCGCACGAACCGCCCACAAAAAGGACAAGCACACGCACAGCCTCTGCTGACGACCACGACGCAGCGGCACGCTGCTCCTGTCCCGCGCCCCGCGCCCCACTCGATTCACAACTCACGCGACACCGTCAACGACGGGCTCGCTTACGCGCAACCTACCACCTTTCGCCAACGACGCACAGCCCCAGCCCCACCCGACGACGCCCGTGGCAACGACTGCACTTTCACCACCGCCTCCCCCTTCCCCCCCAAAACACACACACACACACACACACACACACAGAGCCAGCCAAAAACGCACTCGCGACCCACACATGCACGTGCATCGCCACACGCCAACCAGTCAACGTCGACAACCACACGCACGGCTCGAAACGAAACCGGCGTCCTTCCACGTTGCCATCAAGCTACGCGACACAAGACACAAGGAACCAACACAACAGCCGGCCCCACTAATTCCCACTCTCACGCCGCAAAAAGCACACCGAAACCGCCAAACGCACGCACATTCCCCTTCGCACTGACACCGACCGGCTCGCTACCACACACCTCTCGGCAGCCGTTTCACGCCAATTCGCCACACCGGCCCCCACAGTCGACAAGCGCCCGCCCTGTACGGCACACGCAACGACGCAGCGCAGCAAAGGGCGCCCGCAACACATACCTCTCCTCCTCCCTCTCTCTCTCCGCCGCCCGACGCGCCAACCGCACACCACACCGCCAGCCACTCGCAAATTGTGCACTGCCACCAGCCACACGTCCAAACACGCCGCGCCGCCTCCGGCCACCCGCCAGGGGGCGCTCACGTCCGCGACAACAGCGCGGCCCGCCGGGCCGGGCCGAACCGAACCGAGCCGCCGCTGCTCTGCACTCGGCACGGCCACCACCCTGCTGCAGACCGGGCTCGTCTCTCTGTACGCGTCTGCCTGCGCATCAACACAACACGACCTTTTTTTTTTTTTTTTTTTTCTCTCTACCGCCATCCTTCTTCTCGCGTTTTACTCGTTGTTGCAGCAGCGGCGCACACCTACACATCCACAGCCCCAGCCCCAGCCCCAGCCGAGCCGCCTCACCTCAGGGCCCGCCGCCAGCGTCTCCTCCTCGGGCACAGGTGCGGTGCTGTGGCCGCCCATCCAACCGCATTGCTGGCCGTCCAGCCGCCAGGCGTTCCCACTGCCGCGAGCCACGCCGCGCACCGACCCTGCTGCAGAAAACGAAGCATAGCCAGAGACCGACCGATACACAAAGCAAGCCGTCGCCTCGCCTCTTGTCCTTCCTGCCTTCCTTCCGCCCCCGCCCTTCTCACACCACCGCCTCTCCACTTTCGCCCCCCCCCCCCCCTCCTTCTTTTTTTTTTTGTTTTCTTCTTTCTTTCTTTCTTTCTTTCTTTCTTTCTTTCTTTCTTTCTTTGGCCCTCTCTCCTTCCCGCCATGGCGGTTACGGCACCGCCTGCAGCGGCAGATTTTTTTGCGCCCACACGCCTACTCCTACCACCATTAACCTTGCCCTGCCCTGCCCATCAACGTCGCAGTCGAACCGACGCTTGCCAACACACTGCCGACGTTCCTTTCTCTTTTCGGCCTACGCCCATTACGCGCCGCCGCCACAGCACCTTCCCTTCCCACAACACACCGACGTCATCACACGCACCCAAAACAGGGGCCACGACCGTGTTCCTCGCCCACTCCCATCCCGCACGGTACGCACATTCCCAACTATTACCGCGCACCCTCCCTTTCCAATCTGTGTGTCTCTGTGTCTGCGTCCTGTCCGCGCGTGACGCCTCTCAACATCCGCCGTCCCCCGTCCCCCGTCCCGTTTTCGCCCCCATGCCGTCGTCGCGCCGCCTCCTCCCCGTCCACCGCCGCCCCTGTCCGCCCCCCGCACCACACCATACACCGCTGCTTGTCCCGGCCGTTGCCACCAAAGGCGCCGACCGCAAACGCGCCACGCCGCAGCCCCCGTGCGTCTCGCGCTCGCTTGCATCTCCGTGCCGACGCTGCCTCTCTTCCCGCTCGCACTCGACCTCGACAACACAGTCTTTGGCTCCGCCACTGCGTGTTCCGGTGGTACGCACGCTGCAAACACGTATGTATTCATTACCAGAGCGATGGCGAGGCATGACAGCATCTCTGTCTGACCAGAGAGTTATTTATCGTTGCTAGTCGGCGCTTGGACCGCGCCAGACGACAGTAGTGGCACGCACCGGGTCGCCAGGAACATTTGTTATATATATTGTAGCGCGAGTCGGAGAGGTAGTAGTCGGTCGACAGTAGTAGCGGGTGGACGGTTGTACTGAGCGGGCGTCGGCGGCGTGCTCTGCTCGTCTCGCGACTCTGGTCACGGTTCGGGACGATGTATAGTATATTGTGTTATAATCAAAAGGTAGTGTGAAGCTGCATTTTGCGCAAATCTGATAACGTATGTTCATTGTACTTATTTTGTTCAACAACAAAAGCCCCACTATTACTTTTTTCTAACGTAACTTTTGTCTTTTAACGAAAAACATTCACTTTTAAAGACTACTTCCTATGGCATTTCCCTCCAAGGAGTGCAATTAATTACCAGCCAGCACTCATTCATTGCACACAGCTGTGTAAGGGGTATCTACAATTGAGGAGCGGATACAAATGCAATTTTTTTTTGTTTTTTTTTGTGTGTTGTAACCTCCCCGCAAAATTTAAAATAATGGACAATGTTATTTACGGATGCTAATGGACATTGCGCTAATTGTAACCTCGCCCACAATGAGAGGTATTGAAAATGGCAACAAACATGTGAATTTCGCAATCTGACTCAAATATAAATTCTTCACAACATTTAAAGTCCGTTCAGTGACAAGAAACTTCGATTAAACCGAACTATCGGTCTTTGGCCCTGTGCAAAACAATCAGAATTAAAAGTCTTACCTCGGAATAAATGATGTCACAACATTTCTGCTCTTGTTTGTTGCGCAGCGCTTGGAGGAACTGCATTGCAAATAATAATATTCTCTTTTTGTTGTGATTTTAGTGCAATCTTTCTTCAAAGACGTGGAATGAAATGTGAAGTGCAACGAACTCTTTAGTTCAATAAACAATTAAATGTTTGAAAAATGCTTTTGAAATAAAAATTAGTATTGGGGAACTTGTTGGAGAATAATTACAATAAATAAAATTGTTCATTATCTAATGATTATATTAATTAACAGTATACCTTATTCACCATCTTGACCAGTGTTGCCGACCGCCTACATCACACAACCGCACTCGGCTGCTACAACTGACCGACCGCTCTGCATGACGACTATTAGCGTACTGCACGCGACGACTACTGACAGAGTACAGCCCTCAACTAGACAGACCTACAGACTCGCAACGACTGACTGACTGACTGACTGACTGACTGAGAACCGCTCGCAACACTCGCGCGGTCCAGCGCAAACTCTCTGGTCACAGACGCTACAATGTCTCGCCATCGCTGCTATGTTACATACGTGTTTCAGTGTCTTTTTCATTGGGGTAACGATCTTTGCTCTTTTATTCTGGATACAGGGCCAAAGGTCAACGCTGCTGCCCTTATACAATTTATCAGGTTTCATTATGTCTGTTGCAATGTTACATACGGTTCATTCTTTCATTCATATTATCGTTGGGTTTGTTTTGTAGGGACGTTAACATTCTGGCACATTTTTATTATCATCGGACCCTCTGCTACTTGTGCAGGGAGGTTATACCTGGGTCCATTTCCATTTCCATTTACATTCTAATATGATAGACCTTTTGTTTTCTTTTTGTTTCTTGTTGTTTTTCCTTCTTTTTTTTTGTTTTGTTTTTCCCGCTCTCACCACCACCACCACCGCCGCATCACGCCTTCCGTTTTCTTGGTTTCTTTTCTGTTCTTTCAACTGCTTCAACATCACCGCGCCCCATTTCCACACCACAGCCATCAGCCTCCAAGACGGGCAGGCGCAGTGTGCCATTTCGGCGCACAAGCACACCCGTACGGTACTCTCCTCGCCCCCACGCCACCAACAACACAGCGACCACGCGGCTTTCAGGCACGGCACGGCACCGGCGAAATGCGCCGCCCCCGCCCCTCCCGCGCATCCGTCCGTCTCGCCACGTTCACTGACAGCCGCGTCTGCGGCTACACCACGACAACCACAACACAACACCGCTCCCCTCCCTGGCAACTCATTGTTTTTCTCCTCCTCTTTTGCACAAACCACAACGCCGAGCACAGGCGCAAGCCACCCACACCGCGCCCCTCCCCGTCCCGCCTCTCTTTGGCCGCCGCTCCTCGTTTGCCCCCTCCCATCTCCCGAAATGCCATGCCATGCCAGCAGCGTTACGCATGCCCCTCCCCTGTCCACACAACACTACCGCCAAACGAACAGCCTTCCGGGCCACATGCAGGGCACGCCCACCTCCAAACACTGCCAATTCACGGACGCACACACTCACTTTCTCGACACCTTTCTGTACGGAGGGTGCGTCATCTCGACCGTGACAGAGTGACGGCAACTATCGACGATCCATTTCCCCCCACTGGTAAAACATGTCCACTAACACCTACATACATCATTCAAGTACACAGACAATAGCATACACACAATGGGAGGGCACACGAACATGGACGGCACGGCACTGTCATACACTCTTCCTCAGAACCATATCAACAAACGTTACGTACATCCGGAAAGCGAAAGCGAAAGCAAAGGCAAAGCCCAATGCAGCCGTCAAAGGTAACGTTCACCACGGCAGACACTTGCAGCCGCGCCGCCGTTAAACGCATTTTCAGTGCGGCTCCAATACGCCTCCGACACGGGAACGTTCCGTTGCTCTACGAATGCGTTTCTCCCCCTTTTTTCCCTTCCTCTCTCTTTTGCCCCCCCTCCTTGCACTCTTGCCTCATTCCTCACGTTCTGCCCAGACATTCGAACCGATCAAAGTCAACCCTTCGTTACCGTTCTCAGCGCGACGGTGTACAACAGTATGACGGGTGTGCCCAAGACTTCGGTTCAGTTGCGTGACGCCGGTCTATCGCGCCGATCGACAGTTACTCAGGGGGCGACGGATCGGACCACGTCACCGACACACAAAACACTTTCAAACAAACAAATACATACCGATGGACACAGACAAACACGTGTACAGACATTCGCCAAACAAACGACCGCCGCCGCCGCCGCCGTCGTCGTCTAGCGTCGCGCTTACTGTACTGCACTGGACACGCGTGCAATCTTGAATGACGACATCGGTGTGCGTGCGTCGTACGCAATCAGTCAGACACGGCTATCAGAAATCAGAGTCGAATGGTACATCATCGTGCGTGTCGCCGTACACGTACAGTACAATACAACAACAATGCGTCTTAATGGCACGTTCATTTCAACGTCACTCACACACCTCCACGCTGCAGTTACGTCGCACCATTGTCAAAAACTCGGCGTACAGCAAAGGGAATAGTGGGCGGCAAAAAACAAACCAAACAACAAAAAACATTTCACATTTCACCCTCGCCATGTATGATGTGCAAAAAAAAAACAAACCCGCAAACGGCCGTCGTTACGGTGACACAAAAGTCGCCGATCGCACTGTCCCCCCCTCGCAGGACAGGTAACACACACACACACACACACCCCAACACCAATGGGTCAAAACCACTCCAACGAGGCGTGCCACCATTCCACGCCACGGCGACCAACCTCGTGGCCGTACCCCGCAACACGCTTTGACGCGCCCCCCCACCCACAATCAAAATGCACACATACATCACAGCCGTCCACAACAAACAACAACACAACAATTCGCCCTTCCCGCAAAAGGCAAGTTGGTGGCCCTGAAAAGGGCCGTTTTGCCGCTCTCGCAACGGAGGAGCCTTCTCCATCCTTCCTTCCATTCCAGAGCCACCTCCTTACTTGGAGCTCGTGTACTTGGTCACCGCCTTCGTGCCCTCGCTCACGGCGTGCTTGGCCAGCTCGCCAGGCAGCAACAGCCGCACAGCGGTCTGGATCTCGCGGGACGTGATGGTCGAGCGCTTGTTGTAGTGCGCCAGGCGAGAAGCCTCGGCCGCAATGCGCTCGAAAATGTCGTTCACGAAGCTGTTTCATGATGCCTCATCGCCTTCGACGAGATGCCCGTGTCAGGGTGCACCTGCTTCAGCACCTTGTAGATGTAGATGGCATAGCTCTCCTTCCTCTTGCGCTTCTTCTTCTTGTCGCCCTTCGAAATGTTCTTCTGCGCCTTGCAGCCTTCTTGGCGGCCTTCCCGCTAGTCTTGGGCGGCATCTCGAACCAACGTACGGCAGCAGCAACACCAGTAGCAAGCGCTCCGCTCTAGTCAGCGTCTCCCACACAGTGGCACCCCGCCGCCAGCCGCCGCCGCACCTTTACCAGCTCGCCCTGTTGCGGCCGCCGACCAATGGGGCGCGCGCGCAACCCGGCCGCCGCACCCGAGCCCATAAAGCACCCCCACCCCGGCTGCGCCGGCACGCACTCCGCTGCTCGACTCGCTGCCGCTCGCACCGGTCGTTTTCGTTTCCGTTTCGTGTGCACCGTCGCTAGCCCATCGCCCATGTCCGGACGCGGAAAGGAGGCAAAGTCAAGGGCAAGTCAAAGTCCCGCTCAAGCAGGGCTGGGCTCCAGTTCCCGGTCGGCAGAATCCACCGCCTCCTGCGCAAGGGAAACTACGCAGAGCGCGTCGGCGCCGGGGCGCCCGTCTACCTCGCCGCCGTCAATGGAGTACCTCGCGGCTGAGGTGCTCGAGCTGGCCGGAAACGCGGCCCGCGACAACAAGAAGACGCGCATCATCCCGCGCCACCTGCAGCTTGCCATCCGCAACGACGAGGAGCTCAACAAGCTCCTGTCGGGCGTCACCATCGCACAGGGTGGTGTCCTGCCCAACATCCAGGCCGTCCTGCTGCCAAAGAAGACCGAGAAGAAGGCCTAAAGGAGGCCAGGCAATCGCAGCGCCGCGTGCTCCCCTGCACGCAACGCGCTTTGCCGGCTCGGCTCGGCCCACAACAATCGGCCCTTTTCAGGGCCACCACACAAACCTACGTCCAAAGCAAAATTTCAGTCGTCCTCGCCGCACCTTGTTTTGTTGTTTTAACTTTGCACTTTCACAGCACAGCCGCCGCCGGCGCACGTCCGCCATCTTGTCGTCCACACAGCCCGTGTGGCCCAACACACACACACACACACACACACATTTTGCACGGTCGCAGTCGCCTTCCAAACGACAACGGCAGCAATAATGACCATTGTTAAAGGGAGGCGTGTCGACACACCGCCCTCCACTCCCCGCGCGCAACGGCCGTCGACACGAACGAAACAAACAGCTGATCCGGCCGCCTATGCCCACACGCCTTGCCTCGGAAACCCAACGCCGCCGCAAACACACAGAGCCAAACCACGCAAGCAAATAATCACCGCCTCTCGCACAACAACACACAGCCCGCCATCTCCATCGCGATCGATACAAAGACACACAATAACAAACACAAACGAAGCAGCTCCACTCTCACACACACACAGCCAGCCACATGACACGTTTCCTTTCCTTCTCCCCTCCCAGTCACATCCACGTCGCTCAAACGGAAAGAAACAAACAAACAACACACGCAGCAACAACACAGACTCTTTCGCACTTTTCAACTTC